>NC_135857.1:28786440-29086440 GCF_031162955.1 Sander vitreus | reverse complement strand
TTTCAAAATAAAGTAAAATTTTTAGAACAAAATAAAGAATCTAGCATTGAAGCGAGACTACATTATATAACCTTTGAAAGAAGAAATATCACATTCTCACTCTTACAAATAAAAAATGTAATGGATAAGCAATAAAACACACACCTGTGCTCACTTCAATACACTCAGTGGTTTTGCTGCTACAGTCATATTTTGTGTGCTATGACCAGTAGCTTATGGTTAGCTAATGTTAGAAAACTTAATTAAAAATATGAAATAGATAGATATAGTCAGTGTTGGGGAAGTTACTTTTAAAAAGTAGTGTTTGCTCGTTACTCGTTACTTCTTAAAAAGTAATCCGTTACTTTACTTAGTAACCCCTTATGGAAAGTAACTTTTTACTTTACTCGTTACTTTTGCGTTACTTTTAAAAGCAGGCGTCTCTGGCAGAGACTGAAGTTAATTATACCAAAACTATCTTTGACCATAAAGACAATCTATGGTTTATTAGTGAAGTGTCTGAACTACACTGCAGGCTGGATTCTCTACTCACAGAGTGACGGCTGATTCATTATGAACGAGTCCAGCGCGGGTTGAATGCACATCAACAGGTCACCGGCGTTACACGGTGTTAGTGTAATGTCTGTATCGACTTGTAACTACCGGTCGCACAGCCACGATGGTCCGTGCATTGTCGTAGACACATGCAGCCTCTTTTCTGGAAATCCTTGCGTGTCCGTACAACCGACACAAGTCCACAGCGGTCTGCTGCGTGTATGTATGAGGCCATCTCCACCGCATCCATCTGTGCGGTTGTCAGCTTTGTGTCTGCCTGGCTCAGAGCGCCGTCCAGCAAAAAACCACGAAGCTTAAAACGCTCTCAAAAGTTAGCTTTGGCTGCTTCTCGCTTGCCATGATTAGCTACTCTGCTACCAGCCTCTGTCACGTCCCGTGTGGAGCTTGTGAGCGCGCAGCTGAGAAGGCAGTGTTGCTGTCAAATGTCCCTGGGAAAAGTAAATTGAAAAATATACTGGATATAGTGATGTATCTGACGTTGCTGATTCAGTTCATTGACTTTTTCTACTTATGCTACTGTTACACTATGTTTTAGCATTTATCATTACCCAATGTGGTCACAGTTCAACCAAAGAACTGTAGTCTAACTTCAAGGCAATTAAACTGTTAGGTTTTCTATGAATAACAACCAATATTAAAGTAATAACCAGGTGCTGTGTTCTCATGGTTACCCATATAAAGTAGTTTCATTATAAAGTAATTTCAGATGTCCTATATCAAATCAAGCCGGCCATACTTCCATCGCACTGGGTTGCATATACAGGTAATTCAGCACCTTTTCAGTGTAAGCTTCATACATTCATACTTTCACACAATAACTAAAGCCATCCATATCCTGATGTTAGCTAATGCCCCCTTTTATCTCGGGGAATAAAAGGCTATTTAGAGTGAAGCAAAAGCTTTGACCACAGAGTCAGTCGCCTCGTGTTGGAACACGGAGTGGAAGTATAAAGATCTGACATAATTTCACTTTGTCTGCTTTTCTTTTCTGAGGACATTTCTATTGTCTATTGCTGTGCCCAAACATGCTGCTTACCGTACGTAAACGATTTGGGACTGTGAAAAGTGGTGTGTGATGCAGAAAACTCAAGTCAGTGACATTTATAAGGCTGCAGATACTTTGTGTGAAATGTCTCTTTAATGATCCTCGTAGGGAAATTGTGGTACCTTAACAGCAAATTGTGATCAGTCACAAAAAAGTCCTGAAAGCAATGGACCAAGAAGGAAAAATGAAACTGTATATGTAATATGAGAATATTCTCAAACAAAATGTGTGTGCGTGTTCACTTATTATAATATGAAATACTGTAGGTGCGACTATTTTAGTGGGAAAATAAGATAAGAAGGAAGAGCTTTTTTTCCTGTGAAATAATGTTAATAAGTCCGTCATCATTAGCCTCCACCCCCTCCATTACAAACACACAAACAAACACACACACACACACACACACACACACACACACACACACACACACACACACACAGTCTGAGCTTGAGGTAGATGATTTCCATACACAGCCTTCAGAGATGCACTGAGCCGTACCTGGGCCACATGAGGAAGTCTTGGTACTGGCAAATCACATTCAAATTCAACCCTCAAAATTTGCTTGCCTCCCAGCCAATATCAACTCTTTGATGTTAGCACTATGCAAACAAGAGAGCCTGTCAAACCCTGCCTGTGTGTACCTGCACTCTGCACCAATCTGTATCTGCTTTTAGACTAGAAACAGATGCACACATTATTATTGTTGTTGGTTAACAACATTATAAGATTAATAATAAGGATTAAATCTAATATTAATCATATATCAAATATTATATATGATTGATGAAAAATAGACAATAATAGAATACAAACTCTTCAATATTGCACTTATAAATGCATGTTGTGCAGCCAAAACATTGTTCTAACAGAGTTTCCACAGATAGCAAATATTAAAAACAGGAACTGTTATCAGCTTCAGCCTGCACTTTCAAGAACACACAATTTAGAATTTCTGATGGAGGTCCTAGAATCTGGAATTCAATTCCCAGTAATTTTGTTAACTTATTTCCAGAATATATATATATATATATATATATATATATATATATATATATATATATATATATATATATATATTATATATATATATTATATATATATATATATATATATATTTATATATATATATATTATATATATATATATATATATTATATATATATATATATATATATATATATATATATATATATATATATATATATATATATATATATATATATATGTTTTAAGAAATTCACAATTGTCAACTCTTAGGACTGCAGATTCTGGTTTGCACAACTTGATCCTGAAACATGTTGTTGTTGTTGTTGTTGTTGTTGTTGTTGTCGTGATGATGACATTTGATGCTCTACTAGGGTAACCACACAACAACTCTGCCTGCACATCTCTTGATGTGTATGAATGTATGCATATTTCCTTGTGTTTTAACCTGTTTTAATTTGAATCTTCCCCTTGATATGGTGTAAATAAGATAAACAAATGTTAAGTTGAAAATGTGTTTAAAATGACAGACAAGACATCCAAAATATTTCTATTTGATGGAATGGTCTCAGGTTTAGATATTTCATACAGCATGAACGTCATATAGCTTCTAACAAGAGCTGGACCAAACTGACATTCAATATATATTAGATGTAATCATGCTGAGTGGAAAAGGAAATAAGAAAGTGAGAGAAAAATATGTAGGCTATCATAACACAGTTTCTCAACGTCTTCTGGATTTTCGTGTTTTTTCCAGCAGTAGGTGAATCATCACGTTGTCATGTGAATTTGAGCATTTATTTTGAAGAGCATAGAGTGAGATTTAGATCGTTAATAACATTCAGTGAAGTACTGAACTTAAGTACAATTTTGAGTACTGTTGAATTTCCATTTTACAGTACCACCATTTATTTCTACTCCACTACATTTGTCTGACAGCTGTGGTTACTGTCAATGTGTCTGGTGTAGTTGGGGCTTCTGGTCACAGGTTTCTATCGGTTGTAACTGTTTCACCAAAGACACAATTCCACTCTGAACTTCACAGATGGTTGCATTTCAATAACAGTTTGAGGCCCAAATAGGAAGTATCCAATATTTTACAAGAAAAATAATAAATCATAGATAACTCCAAAACAAAAATTCATTCAAATTTGTGCAGCAGATTTTTCTTCTTCTCATCCCTACTCCATTAATCATCTCACGGCCCCTCAGATTTATCTTCTGACCCTTTGGAGGGGCCCAACCCATACGTTAGAAGCCACACGACTAAACTAATTGTATATAAAGTAGTTAAAACTAGCTCCTTAAGCAGCTGACAGTACAATGCTGCTTGCAGTCCCTCATCACCATGTATATATGTCAGTGAGGTATGAGCAGTTTAATCAAGAGTGACTTTTTTCTTTCTTTTATTTGAATACTTTACAGAGAGGTAAAATGATCCAGTTACCACAACAAAAGATTGCAAAGATCGAAGGAAAGTAAAAAAAAAAAATATATTATTTATTTTCCGTAGTGATCATCTCTGAGAATCTGAGGGGGGGGTGAAACCTTGTGTGGGAGTGCCACTGGTTGCCAATTTCTTTTAGAATCCATTGTAAAATATTACTTGTTACATGGTGGCTTTATGAAAATCTGAAATCTGAAGGAAATAGATGTGGATTCATATATTTACAGCCTGTGAAATTAAATGTGTTGTACTAAGACCCTGTAGCCAGATATGCATGCTATATGAACACAAAGTATAGGTATATAATTGTGAAATCTATGTGAGATTCATTTACATTTATGAGGAAGAAAATCTGTGATGTAAATCTCCCCAAAAAGGGCCATGAGCAAAAACGCGTATCCAAGCTCCTGCACACATATACTAAAACGTATATCTCATTTCAAATGTGTTTGCAGCTCTGTTGCTTTAATGTGATGGCCTGTTTGCTCATGACTAAAACCACCAAAGAGTGTGCTTCAAGTGAATTTGTCTAAAACAAATGGTCAGTGTTGTGGTCGAGACCACCTAAACCGAGACCAAGTCATTACCAAGACCTGAGTGTATTGAGACCGAGACTTTGAGGGGTTGAGATCGAGTCAAGACCAAGACCAGATTTGTGTTAGACAGCCAGAGCTTCTTCCCGTGTCTCCTGCATTCACTTTCTTGGGAGTGCGTGTAAAGGGGGCAGGGACAAGCGGGTTTACGGTAACAAATTTCAGATTAGAAATAAGTCAAGTAATTGGTTGCATTTGCAAGTTTTAACACATAGGCATAAATCAGACAATGCACAGGCAATTTAGCAAAATCCCTGCAGTTGTGGTCTTGACCGGTCTTGAGATAACATCCCGAATCCTATTTAGCCGAGACCGAGACAAGGCCGAGTAAAAATTCTGAGATGAGACCGAGACCTTCAAAGATTGGTCGTATGACCGGTCTTAAGACCAAGACCAATCTCGAGTACTACAACATTGCAAATGGTCAATACAGAATCTGACATGTGAAAGAAATAATTCTTACAGTATTCCTGTCACTCTCCAAAATCTTCACTTTTACGTGTAATTAATGTGTCATCCAGTTTGCACGCCTTATTTCAAGTCTTATTTCTCTGTCACAGGGAGGATCGACCTCTCCGCCTTCATTTGTCCAGATGCCAGGTGAGACTCTGCAAATCAAATGTAACATCAAAGATCTTCACGACTCGCTCTTTACTGCCTGCAAGACACGCTCAATCAGCACTCTCATTCACACCATAATGAATACTTAGAGGATTCCTATTTGCTTATTGACTCTGTTCTCAGTTGTCTGCGAATTTCAAGAATTTGAGGTGTGTCAACACTGTGGTCACAGAGCGGCCTTCTACTGCTGCCATGATGAAGATGAGGATTTTATTTCTCTCAGTCTAAAAGCTTCATATTGTTCTCTGCAGGGTCTCACATGCTGCCCGGCTACTACGGCATGAGGCGTCCCTTCATCTCAGAGTCAGACTTCTGTCAGTCCACCAAGCAGTTCTCCCCTGACGTGTATTCACCCACACTGGGTGGCAAACCTCTGGGCTGCGATCCCTCCACCATAACCAGCTACCCCTCCTTCATTGACAGCTACTACCCAGAGACCTTCGGAGATTACCGCAGCGCTGCTGCCTTCTCCAGCTCTGGAGGATCCTTCCTGCCCTCATCGGCCCTCTCGTCCCTGCTGCCTCCATTTGGTGGAGAGTCCTCACATTTATTTCTGGTAGGATGGCGTCTCTTTGTGTGCAAGTCTGTGACAGAGAAGAGTGAAGAAGGGAGGGAGGTTCATAATCATCAGTAGGGATTTAGTCAATCGTAAATCTACCTAAAATTAGAAAAAGGAAACGGTTTCAATGTTCTTCTTGGCATCTGACTATTGCTATTATACTATTACTATCTGCTTTTTGGATGCTTTTATATAGGCCTTAGTGGTCCCTAATAGTGTATCTGAAGTCTCTTTTATATAGGCCTTAGTGGTCCCTAATACTGTATCTGAAGTCTCTTTTATATAGACCTTAGTGGTCCCCTAATACTGTATCTGAAGTCTCTTTTATATAGGCCTTAGTGGTCCCCTAATACTGTATCTGAAGTCTCTTTTATATAGGCCTTAGTGGTCCCCTAATACTGTATCTGAAGTCTCTTTTATATAGGCCTTAGTGGTCCCAAATACTGTATCTGAAGTCTCTTTTATATAGGCCTTAGTGGTCCCCCTAATACTGTATCTGAAGTCTCTTTTATATAGGCCTTAGTGGTCCCCTAATACTGTATCTGAAGTCTCTTTTATATAGGCCTTAGTGGTCCCCTAATACTGTATCTGAAGTCTCTTTCCCGAAATTCAGCCTTGGTGCAGAATTACAGCCACTAGAGCCAGTCCCACAATGAGCTTTCCTTAGGACGTGCCACTTCTGTGTCTGTAGCTTTAAATGCTATTGAGGAGGAGAGAGGGGGAGCAAGGTGGAGGGTGTGGCCTTGACCAACTGCCATGCTTTGCTCGTTTGAAAGCCATGATGTCTCTCTCTTTCTCATGGGCGGGCCAAATTCTCTGGGCGGGCAAAGCAGAAAAAGGGGAGGTAACCTTTCCCCTTTATGACGTCATAAAGGGAAGATTCCAGATTGGCCCATCTGAGCTTTCATTTTCTCAAAGGCAGAGCAGGATACCCAGGGCTCGGTTTACACCTATCACCATTTCTAGCCACTGGGGGACCATAGGCAGGCTGGGGGAACTCATATTAATGTTAAAAAACCTCATAAAGTGAAATTGTCATGCCATGGGACCTTTAAGATAAACTTGAAACATTGTAAACCTATCTTTCAAACCTAGTGTATGCTGGGAAACGCTCCACAGGTTTTAAACAACACCAGCTTGTGAAGAAAAACAATAAAACTCCACACTGTACCTCCAGTGTTTTCAGACATTTCATATTTCAAATATGAAACCTCAGATATTTTACTTCTGAAATGCTACTCTGCCACTATTTGACTGCAGCTCGCCTATCTAGTGTTAAACCTAACCACCATACAGTGGTAGAATGTAACTAAGTACATTTACTCAAGTACTGTACTTAAGTACAAATTTGAGGTACTTGTACTTTACTTGAGTCTTTTCTTTTCATTCCACTTTCTACTTCTACTCCACTACATTTCAGAGAGAAATATTCTACTTTTTACTTCACCACATTAATCTGACAGCTTTAGTTACTAGTTACTTTACAGTATAAGATTTTTGCACACAAAACACACATAGTTTATGAAATACAATGTTTTATTATAAATTAAACTGCCCAACAATATATAGGCCTATAGTACAGCTTAGTACTATATATTAACACTTAGTTGATTGACAGAACAGTTTTTTATCGTTTCTAGTTTCTAAAATGTGAGGATTTTTCTGCATTGAGTACTTTTACTTTGAATACGTTAAGTACATTTTCCTGATGATACTTACATACTTTTACTTAAGTAACATTTTCAATGCAGGAACTTTACTTGTAAGTATTTTTAAAGTGTGGTGTTAGTACTTTTAGTTAAGTGTAGGATCTGAATACTTCTTCCACCACTGCCACCGTAGCCTTTTAACTGTCAAAAACAGCTATGTGTGTTGTATTACTTCACATTCTCTGAGATGGTGACGATATAGATACAAACAGGGCTGTGGGGAGAAAGAGAGAGGGGAATGACATGCAACAAAGATCCCTGGTCATAATCAAATAAGGGACGTTGCTGTTATATGGCATCTTAACCAATACTCCTGTTGTTTGTTTTTGTGGACAACTGGACAAGCGTAGGCCATCATTACACACCACACATCAATGGTAAATGTTGTATTTAGCATCAATAGACTACAACACTTTAGTGTTCCCCGAATAGTTGGTTTGTTATTGTCTATGCCCATCCTCCCGACTTTGGTAAAGTGCTGCATTTGTGTGAAAAGCAAAAGTAAATTGTGAAATGTTGAAGTAACCTCTGTGAGTTTGAGCTAACAAGGGGGGAAAACTTGGACAGGCACAATGAAATGTCTGCTTATTTGCCTTCTTACAGGCACCAGACACATATGCAGTTGGACACATCTGTGCTCTAACCCTACATGCTGTGCTGAAAATCTCTGTGATCTGTTGCAGATCTGTTTTCTTTTTGTATCGATTTCGAGATATCTGTCTTTGAGATTTCTTCTTCAACCTTAATGTAATGGAGGTTAATGTATTTTCATTGTAGCAATGAAAAACATTTGAAAAATGACGGAGGTTTGTATTGTCTAGTTTTTTTATGTTTTTGTCGTCAGTGTTGGCTGATTAGGATTATTTATTTATTATTTTATGAATAAAAACATTAAAATGTACACATTTGGAAACATTGGAGTTTACAGTGGTGGATTATTGAGAGTAACAGGGACAGGATTTCTAAAAAGAGATGTTGCCGTTGTCACCACTAACAGAATTCCATTCACGTCCGTTGTATTGATGTTGAGGAAGAAATCATAGAGACGTATATCTTTCACTATAAAACCTGGACAAAATACAATCAAAACTGTCTACATTGTTTAGATAACACATAGATACCACTAGGTGTCATTGAGGAAATATGTTAGTTTTGAATTAGTGTCAACCAACCCTTTAAAATCCTGCAACATAATTAACTGCAGCATGGATGCCTTTAACCTTCCTGTAGGCATTCTGGGAAACAGGAAATCAGGAGTACAAGAGTAGAGGCAAAATATAAATGACATCATGTCATCACAAAAGCACTCCTGTTCTGATATGGACAGGCTGTCTGACAGTATCTGATGGCGGGTGCTTCCTTTAGTCGTTAGAGGAAATGAATGAATGATTTGTCCTCTCCTCCTTTTGTCTTCCTGCCTCAGAGAGACTCATGGGAGCAGTCAGTTCCAGAGCCAGTATCCCAGGTGGAGGCTCTGTGTCCGGACAGCCTCGCTTCCGTCAGCGTCCCGCCCTCCATGCCCAGCCCAGAACCCCCAGGGAGCCCCTCCCAGTACCGCTCCCCCAGCCGAGGCTCCTCCATGGGCCCCGGCTCCAGCAGCCAGCCCTACATCCTGCACTCCATGGAGGAAGCCCACTACCACCCCTTAACCACCAACAGCTCTTACCAGGTCCCATCCACCTCCTTCCCTTGCCCTTCCTACATGAGCACTCCCATCAGCGACCTGGTGTCCAAGATGGTGACAGAGGAGGAGGCCGACAGCCACACCAGCCTCCCCCCCAACAGCGAGGCTCACTCCTCCTGGGCCAAGGAAGATGGAGTGAGCTCCTGGTCGCCCTACGAGATCAGGAGGGCCTACTGACTAGAGGATGGGCCTGAGGGTCAATATTTATAAGAAGGTGGAGGTTTCACAGACAATTAAACTCAACAAGCACTTGACATGCCTCCCACAGACCTTAGTTAGCTGGAACACCTCAACGCCACATGCTGTGCTTGAGATTATGAAAAACTAGTTTGCATATGAGCTGAGAAGCTAAGATACATGGCTGCAAATAATGGATAAATGGTTGAAATGTCCAGTTTCTTGTCATCTATAAGTGGAAGTAGTGAAGACAAACTTGACCAAACCTACTGAAGGAAAGTAGCCCAGCCCAAACATTGACAGCTCCAGGATCACTATGACTTGTGTGTGAAAACATTTTTGCAACAGCATCCACAGTGTAACAGAATACATGATGTAAGTTAAAATCCTGTTTAATATCAGTTCAGATAGGATGAAATTAAACCTTTCTGCCCTTGGGAATCCAAAGCTGGTAACACTTTACCTAAACCCCACTATAGCATTTAAAATATCCATATAAACAATTAATAAATAGTTTATAACACACTGTTAATCACTATACTGTAGTTGTAAATAGATAGAAGGGCTTTTGTCAGTGTTTCATAATGTTTTTGTTGACAACTTAGACTAAGCTAACAAAAAAGACAGTAAAGCTGCCATTCAAGATCTATAAAGTTAAAAAAAAAGACAAAAGAACAATCAGTAAGCTCCTTTAATAATTCCTCTCATCCAATTTGACAAACATTCTTTCACAAATTTTATAACTTTAAACTTTGCTCTTCTGAAAAAATGTTTGATGAAGTGAGTCTGCACTGTTCAATGTAGTCAAAGACACTTTTCACTTAAGTGAGGTCCACTTTTATAACTCCATAGTGTGTTGGAAATCATTTAAGATGTTAATGCATCATTTACTCATGCGTTTTGGGGATTAATACATATTAATATTAAAATAAATGTGTGTTAAGCATTAAGTGGAATTAGAAATGTTTAAACTGTCGGTTTATAGGTTTTTTTTAATACAATTTTTTACAAAATGTAGACGCTGGGTGGTGACAATTTACTATTACAACCAATTACCTGTGTATACATTCAGCGGTAAGTTAAACTGTTTAAAAACGCATTTAAAACTAGTGACGACATACGATTGTTTATGATAATATATGTTATAAATTGTATAAATTATACACTAGTTATGAATGCTTCATGGGAGGAGTTATAGATGTCAACAAAGACATTATTAAACTATTACAAAAATCCTTATATCTGCTTAAACCTATACACTATATAAGCCATTTAATAATTGCTTATTTATAGCCTACTGTTTGTAAATGCTAAATTTGGGGGTTAAAATAAAGTGTTATCCAAAAGGTTTTTAGACACAACGGGGTTTTTTGTACATCAAGCTTTTTTAGTCAAGCAACTGACAATAACATTAGTTTGGATTCATTGTCTGGAAAGTAACACTTTATTATGTTCAGCACATGAGGAACTGTGATTTTCAATAAGCTCCATGTTTTCAAAAAATGTTTGTATACCATCTAATAAATGACACACCTTTGTTTAAATTAAGAAACTCATCCCAGTATTGCTCTTTTGGAGGGACTGCGTGTGCAAATACTGGTGGAATATCATCACACTGTATATCCTTGTATGTATGTGTGTGTGTGTGTGTGTGTGTGTGTGTGTGTGTGTGTGTGTGTGTGTGTGTGTGTGTGTGCATCTATAACATACCATTTTCCAAAATGTATTTGATATGGGTTTTTATTTTATATCAGGAATGGAAATTGTTGTAAACTTTGAAAGAAACGTTGATATTGGACGATTCATGTTGGAAAACGCAGTGGTGTAGTCTACGTGATACGCATGTATACGCAGTATACCCACTAAGAAAGCTCCAGGATTTCCATATACCCACTTAAAAATGCCCAATGACACGCAACAACATACTTTCCATTATAGTTTTGATATATTTTGAATTGTCATCTGTGTTTTACTTTCTTCATATAGGCTAAATAAAGGTATTTCCACCGTAAGTGTATCCCCCCCAGGCAGATTCGGGCCAATATATACAGTACAGTATACCCACTACAATACATTAGACTACACCACTGGTAAACGCATACACTGCTACTACACACGGACGTGCAGACAGTGCAGCTGGGAAGAGGTTCTGATTTCTGACCACTAGGTGGAGCTCCAGCACCACTGCTGCAGCGGGAGAAGGGAGACGAGGAGCCGCTGCGCTGTAACGACACGGACAAAATTCCATGCATGTGATGGGAGAGCAGAGCACAGGGAAGAAGGGGTTTTATGTGTGTACAAATGTGAAGAGGGAACTTTACGAAAAGTGCTTTAGATGACTAAAGATGGCTTTTAAATGGGCGAATATTAAATATGAACATGTAATATTGATCAAAATCTTTCATTTTCTTTATAGAGTGGGGATAGGCTACTGCAACTACTAGCCTACTGCAACTAATAATAGCAATAATTATAATAGTCATGATAACTACTAGAGTAAATAATAATAATACTAATAATAATTACGGGATTTAATGGATAACGTTTGCTCCAGATGTGTACAGCTGGCTATAGGAAATAATTAGTGTAAACTATTTTATTTTTTATTTATTTATTTTTAATTTTGCTGTAATTTCTAATAACTGTGTTACTTGTCATGTGTCCCCCCAATTACACAAGATAAATAAAAGTGTATTGCAACATTTTATACCGGCTGATGTGAATATATTGCTGCTGTCTGGTGCACCTAACTGCCAAAGTTCTCAATGCAATCTTCTATAAAGGATTCGAAAATAAATGCATTTAAGCTTTAATCTAATTTATATGGAAGTGATTTGGTGTTTGAATTAAGAAGGTATATTTAAATGTGAAAATATTCCCTGTCAAACTGTGGATCCTCACTGGGAAATTGTTAATTATTACTCTGGTCTTTCTTTATTTTTTAATAATGTAAAGTGTCTAAAAGGTAAACTTATAAAAGCAAAGAGCTGCTGAGTCTCCCCCTGCATCCTTCAGCAGGTGGGTGCACTCAGAGCACTTGATAGAGGAGCTGAAGGCCTGCGATGGCAAAGATGGCTACTGTCCTTTGCCACGCCCACTTCTTTGCCACTTTGACATGTTTTTCTATGAAATGAAGCTTAAAGATATGTTTGAATATATTGTGGGCACGTAGACTGGCCGCAGTGAATGCGTGATCGCATATATAAGGTGACCCGCTGTCTTAAAGTTGTGTGCAAAAAGTATATAGGCCTGTAGTGCTTAATGAGGGGGTGTGATGCTCCGATATTGCAAAAGGAAGATAAAATTAATAAAACTATGGTTTATTTTTGGTCAAAGTGTGAAATACTACTATATTACATTATAGTGAAGCGTATACAATGTTAATGTGGAGTGTTTTTTATTGAAAAATCGATAAAACTCTGTTGCCTCTGAATATTCAAATTGAAAGTAACGCGCAATCAAATCATTGTCAAATCATTGAGTTCTAGGGGTTTTAAATAGTAGGCATGGTGGGAGAAAATCTCAAACTAATATGTCCCCAGCTATATTACAATATTGTTCTATGCTCTGGCTCTGCTGTAGGACATTTGTGTTGAGATTTTTTAATACTTTTGCGCAAATTTCATTCTTGGCCATTTTGCTGAGGCAGTAAAGGACGTTGTGGAGTCCCACAGGTCTTCTCCAGGGAGCCTCTCTTCATCTCAACCATCATGTCTGGTGAGTTTCACATCGGGTTTTCGTCTGGAAATCATTTTGTGGCATTTTTTCCTGTTAGACAGAAAAGAAAAAAGAGAAAAAGCGAATGTTTAGTAGCGAAGTTAAAAGCACATGTGCAAAGGGAGGCTGTTTTTCCTGTAGATGTACATTTTAATCACACTTTTAAATAATATACAAGATGACCACAATTTTAAAATAAACTTAAAGTGATTAATCTTTGTACTTTAATGCCACCTGTATCCAGTTGATGGGTGGAACAGGGGGGCTTTTCCATTCAAACAGTCCTATACAGCTTTACCGACATTTATGGATTTATTGTGTTCAATTCCTATGTGCTATGTCTGTTTACACACGCTAGGACATGTATATTTGTACTTCCAATACATTTTATGAAAGATTAATAACTACTAATATTTCAACCGTAGCCTCTCTGTCCGCGCTGCTTGTGCGTAAGAGGACGTTATGAGTAACCGTGTTAGAGTGGGATGTGTCTGCCGTGTAATTTTGGCCCACTGTTTGCCACATTTAAGACAAATCATGAAGTAGCATTAACTGTATGAATATTTATCAGATGATGTTTCGCTGCCGAGGCTTCGTCTCTTTATCAAATCGTCTTTTTGCAAACGGTTCGCCACTCCTGGGTGCTTTAAATTACGCCTTTAGGCATACATTACGTGCACCTATGCCAGGCGTTATTTCTGGGTTACTAATCAAGCCTCACCTATAGGAAAATACTGCCAATTACTCTCGGTAAAAGCGCCATAGATTTTCACTTTTAACATACGTACATATCGAAATTGGAGTAGAGCTTGAATTATAAACAGCATGTTAATCTAACAAAATGTTAATCGCTCTTGAAACAACAATCTGATTAAACTGAAGCCCAAACAGAACTTTCACTGGATAGCCGGACACCGGTAACATGGCGCTGAACTGCGTAAAGAGTAGAGATTACTTTCCTGGATAGTTGTGGCGCTGCTCTAACCGATATAAACGTTACATTAGTATCGACTGTTATACACAGCTGTGGCTCATACCAACAACTTCAACGCGTTTACGAAGAAAAGGTTTAAGTTTGATTTACCGATCGATTCACAGATTCTTTTCAGCTCTCTGTGCGTTTTACGCGATCGCGCCGAGTGCCTTTATCCAACTTTACCAAACGATCATACACGTATCCCAACATCTAGATTGATCCATGTTTACCATTTCAACATTAATTCAGTCTTATATACGTTAATGGTCATAAATATATAGGCTACTTACTGTAGCGCATTTTGTGCAGCTTTCCTTTGTTCCTGGTCTGGGCGGGGTGGCTGTGGAGACGGGATCACAAACATGCTGCAGTAAAAGCGTCTGCTCGCGGCGTAAGAGGAAACGCTGAGCTTTGGGTTGCCGTAAAGAGGGAGCCCTGCCCGGGAGCACTGGGGGCTCTTGGGTCGGCACAAGCGGGCGAACACACACGGAGCCATAGCGCGCACTGATCGATGATAATAATGCAATTTTACGCAACACGTTTTTGGACAAAACTTTGACTTTCATGCGCTACACACAGTTAAAACTACAGTTTGACATGTAATATACTATCTTATATATGTTGCTACCAGAAAGTCTTACATCCAACATTGTATTAGGGTGTAGGACAATATTGCGACATAATTGTTTCATGGAGAGATTCCAGTTTATTAGGGGGAAACACAATGTATGACATTAATTGTTTATTTGAGGGAAGACAACATGTGTGCTTAAACTGACGGATGAGCGGGGGGCTGAGTATTGTGGAGTGGAGAGTAGTCTGCCATTGTCTACTCCAAAGGAGAGTGTTTAGTGACATGCTGTTGTCTTCATGCAGATAAGAGGGTGTACCAGGGCGTACGAGTGAAGACCACGGTCAAAGAGCTGCTGCAGAGACACAGAGCCCGGGAGGCCAACGGCAAAAAAGTTAAAACGGTAAACATTCCGCACCCCCCCCTCCTCTCTCTCTCTCTCTCTCTCTCTCTCTCTCTCTCTCTCTCTCTCTCTCTCTCTCTCTCCCAACCCTTACAGTCACTCTGCCTTTCTCACTTCCTGGCAAAGCAGAAGAAAAAAAACCACTGAGCAAAGCAAAAACTGTCCCTGTAAATGATTGACTACAGTTCAAGTAGAAAAGATCCCAACGTTTTTATTTTATTTTTATAAACAAAGCCATTCACCACGCACATAAGCACAAACACAGATACACACACACACACACACACACACACACACACACACACACACACATTTGCAAGGGGAAAAAACCTAAATATCGGAACAACAATATCTCTGTCAAAGTCAAATATCTAATAATATTGTCTTTCTCTCCCTCATCCCCCTTCTCCTCCTCCCGTCTTTCTTCTTCTTCCTGTTGAACAGATATCAGAGATATCACATGCATGCTTGGATCTTCAGGATCTTTGCGCGTCCACTTTTCCAAGTAAGTTTACCAGCAGCAATATCCACGTACAGTGTAAAGTATTAAATAAACAAATGGAAGCTGTTAGATAAAGCCTACTGCAGCATTTGAATCCAACCTGACTTGAAACAATTACAGGCTACACCTACATTGGCGATGTACACATTGCAAATTTAGGTCAAAAGTTGTTCGCAGTTTGCAGTGATCCTAATTAAAAAAAAAAACAAACAAACAAACAAACAGCCATAACCACAACTACGAATCCCATTGTTTACTAAGCTGTTGAAAAATCCGCACTGGTTGCAGTAAGACAACTGAAGCAGGACCTGTAGTTAAATTGATCTGAAGGAAGCAAAGTCAAAAACATACAGCATTCCTTGACGACAGACAGCAACTTGCCATGACCACTCAGAACCAGGAACAACATACTCACATGAAAGCCTCAGTCACTCAGGAAAGTCAACTTGTAATGCAATTTTAGTCAAGTATTGTAAGCTCAATTCCAGAAGTGCAGCGTTTCGTCTTATAAGGCTACATTCAAAACTGTTGGCTGATGGTGTCATGTCAATACACTCTGAACTTATATGCCTATTTAAATGTCTTCCTGTTGCCATTCAGATAATATCATGCAATGTGTATGGATGTGCACTCCCCCATTCACTCTATATGTCGGTAGATTGGGTCTAGGCTACTTATATTCATTTATTCTAATACTGACAAATTATATTTAAAAATGCAGCAAAAGTGGGCGGATCTATTTTCTAAACTTTGGTGTACAGCCGAGATGTATATGTTATATATTACAGACATGTGATGCTTATAGCATGTGAAACGAGTTTCCCTTTTTTATAGGCTACTTGTTGAATATTTTAATATATTTTTTATTTATTTAATTCCGTTAGGTCGCTATGTGGACCCTCCTCCTGCCATCCCCTCAGCGGACGCGAGCAGCTGTGGAGCGCGAGCCTTCCAACTGCGCGCCGCCTCGTTCCCCTGCCCTGACAGCTCGTGCAACACCCAAATGCAGGAGGGTACATTTAACGACATCCAGCAACAGTTCGGGGACATTATGTCGCACAGCAACGGCTACAGTAGCAATAACACCAACAACTACACCGGCGGCAGCTACAACGCCTCCCTGCCTCCCCCTCCCACTTTCCCGCTGCCCTGGTGCCATGGACTCTCCTCTGATGCGGACTACTATGGCCATGGGATGGTAGGTTTCTCCCACTGACACTACCAAACTCCATTTAAAAAAAACAGCGTTTTTTATTAACAACAACGTATTGCAATTCTGTACTTAAAACTGATGTGTCTATTTAAAAAAAATTATTAATTAATTAATTAATTTGAAAAAAGAGTGTTTTCAGTGAAGAATTATGGTCTAACAGTAGGCTAATGAACACCTCAGGAAACATACAATTGTATAGTTTTGGAATCTAGGTTTGGCATGGCTGTATCTACTTTGCAGAGACCTGTGTTGGGGCTTGAATTCAGCATGTAGTAATTGTATTTGTGTGGCCTGTGGGTACAGTTGGAGTGACTCATTTTGTTTTGTTGGTAATCAGATCAGTTTGTTTTTGCTTGGTAAAATAATCCAATGGGTGTATACAATAACTACAGCCAAAGTCAAATTGAGTGAATATCCTAATATATATAATATATGAGTACAATTACACATCACCAGAGGAACATTATTATTACAGTAGTATAGAAAAGGACTAATTAGCCTATTCACACTGAAAACTAAAACACCACTCATAGGCGTCCCAGGTGAGCCTGTGGCCTACATGTCAATGGCATGACACATTTGCCAACTCCTGCTCAAAATCATCCTCACCATCCACCACGTCTTCTTCCCATTCAGGCTCCGTGCTCCTCACCAGAGTCCCTTAAGCTCTGCAACCCCATGGACCACAACAGCTACTCGCCGCAGGACTCTTTCTCCTCCTCTTCCTCCTGCTACGCCTCACCCACCAGGATGGAGTCCAGCTTCCATGGCTTCACCTCAGAGCATTTCCACTGTCAGCACTGCAACCTCCAGGACTGTTACTGCCTGTCCCACTGTTGGCCAGGCCAGCAGGAGAGCATCTCTGCCCCTGAATATCCACCTTACTACAACCCCACAGACTATCCATACACCTGTCCCGTGGAAGAGAACTATTGTATTAAGAGGGATTTGCAGATGAGCTCAGAAATGTGTTATAATACGCTATGATTAGACCTTCAGCAGTATTGTTTTGTCTTTTGACTGTAAATATTCTTTTGTTCAAGCACTCAGCAAAGCAGTTTGATTGAATGGTCCATTTTGCATTTCCCTGTATGCTCTGATGAATGCAGAATGAATGGAAAGCCTGATATATTTGTATCAATGACCCTTTTTTACTACTAAGATTTATTTTCATACAAATAACTTGTTGCTAAATAAAAACGTGTTAAACAATGTGCGTACAAATCATTTTTCCTTTATAGACTGATGTAGCATTCACATTTTAAAAATATATAAAAACAGACACAGATAGTGTTATTTGGACATACAGGTGCTGCACGCCTGCGTCAGTGTCAGTTCTTCTTCTGTTAAGCCAAGAACTTAGTCAATTTCATCAGGATCTGGTCCAGCAGGCTCACAGTTTACTCCCTGAGCATGCCACCACAGTTCTCTTCCATGTTGCTCAACATCAGGTCTCCTTCATTTACCATGCACCTATCATAGGAAACTACAAAAATGTGGGAGGCGAGTAAAAATCAACACAGACTGATAACGTTTTGGGGCTGAACTGTGCTGTATTGCAACACTTTGCACTGAAGTGAAGGAATCCTGAAAGATTTCACCTAACCTGCAGAGATAAAGTTGACTAAAAGGACACACACAGATAACAGGTTTTTGGATAAATACTTGAGCAATTTTACTTCATGTCCAAACCAATAACTTTAACAGGCACCAGAGGTTAGGGGTTTCATAAATAACCATAAAGCAGCAGCACATGAAAACAATAGCAAACATACAATACTTAAGAAATGCACCAAGGGAAGTTGTATCACTTGTCCTCAGCTTATGTAATGACCACATGTCTGTCTTGTTCTTTGAGCCACCTGAGGTACTTGACTTGCTCAACTATCTCAACTGTGATAGCTTCCTAGGAAACTTGACATAAAACGTAACTTAATGAGCAAAGTGATGAAGGCTCTCTTAGTTCTGCCTTTAGTACAAGGTTCTCATTGTTTTCAATGGTTTCATTATCATAAATATTACAGCAGCACAAATGTAGGCTGCAGTGATATTTGTGGAAATCTGGTGGGTTTCACAACATGAAGCGGACGTTACATTTTATTATTACACATATTTAAGGTTGATTCTGGCTAACTAAATATACCAAAAATGTGCTTATAGGCAACAACAAAAAAACTAAATACCCACCAGCATTACATGCATGTAAAAAGGGTACGGAAAGCTTTGAAACATTTGGACCATAATGCATTAAACAATACATTTAAAATATAAAACACATTTTAATAGTTGAATTAAATGTACAGAGTTTGACATTTCAATGTCATTATGTTAACATGACCTAGGAAGCAAGTCTCCATTTGCCTTTTCTGTAAGTTATAGAATGGATCATGTTTCACAATGAGTATTACACTGCAGCACTGTTGAGAGGTTTAAACCACCAATCAGAGCGAGCTTGTTTGCTCATTTGTAGGATATTCATTCTTTTATTTACTTATCATCTTTATTGTATTTGCACATTACAGTGTCACTGCCACCTTTATTTCTGTAAAATTTTTTTTTTCATGTCCATATGAGGGGTCATAGTCAAAGTCTAAATCAAATACATCAAAATCCAACCACTAGGATCCTTAATGAGAATACTGCCTAAGACTGTACCCCACCCCAACACACACACACACACACACACACACACACACACACACACACACACACACACATTCAGTTTTATGATGAATCATGCACAAGATGAAAGAGCTGATGGGATTGTATTTCACTGGAATTGTACCTCGTACGATTTCATATGATTGGATAATGGAAATGGATAAGATTGATCGATTGAACATGTAAATCAGGTCATTCAATGTTGTATTGTTAATTGTGACCATGGCAATGCAGTAAACCATGTATCACCACAACAATAACTTTTCAAAAGATAATAAAAACAGGTTTTGTATAACATAATCCAGCTTTTATTTACCCAATAATCAGGATCATTTTCTCAACCGTATAAAGGAAAACGTAATCCTTCAGTTTATCAAAAACAAATTTTAATCATCAAATTTGGAGATACGTGGTTTGATATTGACTACTATTCACTACAAATGTATCTTCAAAGAAAGAAGAACAGGGGGCAGCCAGAGGACACAGCGCAAACAGGATGACACAAACCTGGCAAAAGTTTGCCCCGGGCTAAACCCATTGTTTTGCATGTAAGGAGCATACCATATCCCATCATTGGTCATTCATGTGCATGTTGTGACATGGTGTGTAATTAGTAGAAAGCAGAGTTTTGAAATGGAGAGTGAAATGAATACTGCAGGTGTATTTATTGCTTCCCCTCCCCCCCGCTGCATCCCACACATATGTGAGAGATTCCATGTGGTTCTGATTCTCCCAGGATGCCAAATTCTGCATAGAAAGTTGCTTCTAGTTTCTTAAATGAGGGCCTGGTACTTATAATCTATAACCTGACTTGGGTGTGAAAACCTAATTCTTATCCTAGTTGAAATGTAAACATGTCTTTGTCTAACATAAAAATGTTAGAAAAGGTCAAGTTTGATGCCTACGGTAACTTTTAATCCAACACGGACGAAAACGCCTGAAAGTGCTATGGAGAAAATCAGCAGCAGCTACAGAGCTTGAATCCATCTCCATATGACAATTGAGCAAACTCCGCCTGGTGACGAAGACTATGTGACTATGTGTTGAAAGCTCTAAAAAAGCTAGAAAGTAGTCTTTGAGTTTGGATTGTTTTGTCAAACTGTTAGAAAATGCTGCAAAATCACATGTTTTATAAGAGCCAGCATTTAGTAGCTCATGTAGGCTTAAGTGTTAGGCATGTCGGTGAAGCACTCTCTTGACTCCCTAGTGTTACACTCACAAGTGTCCCTGTGAAACACCAGCAACTGGGAACTGAGTGTGTGTGAATGGGTGAATGAGAGGCAAATTGTAAAGCACTTTGTCTGGTGAGGTAAAAAAAAGCGCTATATAAATGCAGTCCATTGACCATTTACAATAACTAAGGTGACACTATCATAACACTTTTCAAACAAAGTTCATGTTAAAAATTGACATTACAAATGTCAAAATCTGTTTGTATAGCAGTCCCACTAAAATTTTTCAACTAAAACAGTTTTCATTGCACATTTCGTACAATTGAGAGGACGATGGCTCATGACAAAGTTAAAGTTCTTAAATGAGGGCCTGATACTTATAACCTATAACCTGACTTGGGTGTGAAAACCTAATTCTTATCCTAGTTGAAATGTAAACATGTCTGTCTAAAGTTTTGTGATTCCTTAGGCCTCATAAACTGCTATAAACAGCTTCTTTGAACATTAAATCCCCCACCTCGAGCCTAACCGAAGGCTGATTGTCAAAGTTGTAATCCCTTGCATTACACACAGTGAGCAGCTGCAGACAGAGACACAGCTAGGGCTCTCAGGCATTAAGGTGAAAGGGCTGGGGATGGGGATGGGGCTCCCAACTGATAACAGTGTTTGAACAGATCATGATATGATCCACCCTAACCTGATCTGTCTGGTCTATCTCTGATCTATAACTGTAAACAAGTCCCCACCATTAACCTCCAGGGTCACCCCAGCAGCCCTACACTTGCAAATGGTTTAACAAAGCAGCATGAGAGTGTGTGCGTGTGTGTGTGTGTGTGTGTGTGTGTGTGTGTGTGTGTGTGTGTGTGTGTGTGTGTGTGTGTGTGTGTGTGTGTGTTGACATGCTTCATCCCTGCAGCTATTTGATAAGGCTCTCATAGCCTCTGATGAGAAAGTAGAAATTAGTGGCTCACATCATCTAGCCTGTTGTGAAGTTTCAGTCAAAATATCACAACACCACGCGTCTCCATTTTGGTTATCTCTCAGAGCTGGAGGCTGCTACCTAAAGGAGAATGAGTAAATTAAACCAATCTGTAAAAACCAAATTCAGGTTTATCTTGATTGTCAGGGGTTCACAGAAAAGTCCCTGTTTCAGAACCAGAGCTGTGTCTGTCAAAGTGGTGACCATATTATACTCTGTGAATGAATTGTTTCCCCTTTGATCGATCAAAATTATAAGTGTCCAAAATCTTAATTTACTGCTGGCTACACAATTAACTAATGAGTTTTTCGCATATTATGCTGAAAAAATTGATGAGCGATTTCAGACACTGCACAGGTTTAGTAAAAGTCTGTCTGTTACTGTAGAATCAGAATCAGAATAAGTAGGTTTACACTTACAACAAATTTGCCTTGGTGGTTGGTGGATATAAACATATTAAGAGGAAATAAAAAATAAAGTTCTGCAACAGTCAAGAGCATAAATGAATAAATATTGTAAAATATATTTCTGTTTTCTCCTGGTGTCTTATATATCTAAAAGGACAAGTTGAATCAAGTTATGAAAACTGAAACGTGATTAGTTTCTTAACTATTTGAAGTGTCAAGTGTTGACTTGTGCCCTGGTGCCAGATAGGCTCATATGTGCCAAACAACAATCAGTATTTAATCCAGGATACAGCACAGTCTGTCAAGTCTGAACTAAACAAACAAACAGAAATCTAAAGAGGTTTTGTGTTTGTGTTTTCCTTCTATGGTGCAATTTGCATCTAGCAAACATTCCTGAAACTAGATTGTGCTACTGTAAAGTTAAATACTGAGTGATTAGTGTGCATATTTGTGTGTACAGTGTGTATTCCACATATTCTGTTGGCAAGCTCCCTAATGCTCCTGCTGAACTAGCACTTGTGGAAATCCCCCTGCAGAGGCTTGGCAACACCTGATCAGTGCAAAGAAACATGCACACTCAGGCTTTAGCAGAGCTCCTCAATTAGCTTTAGTTTACTTGGTACTGACGTTTCAGCATGCAGACAAAGACAAAAAAAAAAATCTAAGCGCTTTTAGATAAACATCTGTAGGAGCTGTGTGTGTGTGTGTGTGTGTGTGTGTGTGTGTGTGTGTGTGTGTGTGTGTGTGTGTGTGTGTGTGTGTGTGTGTGTGTGTGTGTGTGTGTGTGTTAGTAATGTAAAGCAGCAAGTGAGGGCCAACCCAGACAACTTGTTGCTAAAACGTAGAAAGCTTCGTAAAGCAGAAAAATGTTAGAAAAGGTCAAGTTTGATGCCTACGGTAACTTTTAAACCAACACGGACGAAAACGCCTGAAAGTGCTATGGAGAAAATCAGCAGCAGCTACAGAGCTTGAATCCATCTCCATATGACAATTGAGCAAACTCCGCCTGGTGACGAAGACTATGTGACTATGTGTTGAAAGCTCTAAAAAAGCTAGAAAGTAGTCTTTGAGTTTGGATTGTTTTGTCAAACTGTTAGAAAATGCTGCAAAATCACATGTTTTATAAGAGCCAGCATTTAGTAGCTCATGTAGGCTTAAGTGTTAGGCATGTCGGTGAAGCACTCTCTTGACTCCCTAGTGTTACACTCACAAGTGTCCCTGTGAAACACCAGCAACTGGGAACTGAGTGTGTGTGAATGGGTGAATGAGAGGCAAATTGTAAAGCACTTTGTCTGGTGAGGTAAAAAAAAGCGCTATATAAATGCAGTCCATTGACCATTTTCATTAACTAAGGTGACACTGTCATAACACTTTTCAAACAAAGTTCATGTTAAAAATTGACCGTTGAAAAATGTGACATTACTAATGTCAAAATCTGTTTGTATAGCAGTCCCACTAAAATTTGTTTTCATTGCACATTTCGTACAATTGAGAGGACGATGGCTCATGACAAAGTTCACTATGAGGCTCCAGCTGTATCACTGTACTCACAGAGCACAATACATGTAATACACTCCGTAAGTTACTCTAATGCTCCTAATCAAACTGGATGTTGTACATTGTACTTTATGAGACTCCTTTGAAGTTTTATGATCCAATTCATTGAATCAAATCCTTTGTGTCTAGTCAAAGTGCTGCCTTTGTCCTTGTTAATATCTAAGCAACAGAATGTTTGACTATTCACCCCCTAAAATGGGTGCCAGGTAAGAACAATCCTCCAATTGATTGGATAGATGTGAAACATTAAACTTTGGAATCCTAAATAAAATGTTATCAGTCGTGAAGAAAAGGTGAATAGTGTAAATAACATCTCTGAATTTCGCAACAACTGATATGTGAATCCGTCACCTGTCTGTATTCCTATCAGAGGGTGTTTCTTTATTTAGTAAATCAAGGGCTGTTTACATTCATTTGTGTTGCCTGCACAAAACCCAAACACACACCCAGGCATGATAACAGAGACTCACTGTGCAGCCGCACTGCGAAAGTGACAGGAAAGCCCTATTTACACATCAAACACAAGGTAAGTGGAGGGTGAACAAACCTGATAGTACTGTACTGAGATAGTACTGTTTCTATTTGTGAAGTAGGTTAGTCAACACTATTCAAGTCATAGTATTCATATTAATAAATTGCTGCAAAAACAACCATAAAGTGATTTAAATTGATTTCAGTTCATCAAAGCTCTTGTTTTTTTTCTGTTCGGTGTCTGATAGCTCTTTGCAATTAACAACACTCTGCAAAGGAAGTGATGCGTTTTATGTGAATGGTTCATTTACCTATTAGTCAGAAAGCGCCACCTATTGACATTTCTATGGAAAGTTTACCTGACATGTATTTCACAATATACATTAATCTAAATAACGGCAGTTGTAAATAATCATTAAACCCTTCTTTATCACAACATTCCTGGCATTAACACTCTACCTGCATTGCCCCCTCATTAGATAACTGTATAGATATCTTCTAGGCCGACATGTGAGAACAGTTGAAAAAATGACAAAATGTGAGGAAGCAATAACATGCAGGCTCCTTTAGACCTCCTCCTGTTTGTATTTGTGGCCTGCTATCTTGATGTGTGGTGTCGTGGACGGTTTAAGGGATAACCTTCACTCTTTTTGTTTTCTCTCAGAGTGGAAGAACAGGTCTCGACATGCCTGCACCGGGTCCAGCACCACTTCTAATGTTGATGTTGGGCAAAAGGCAGATGAAGACCAAGATAAATCAAATGTGCAAGTAGCAAATACAATAATGATAGCTGATGATTGGCACTGTTTCTGTATGAGATGACCAGAACTTTGACGCCCTATGGGCGTTTAGGAAACCCTTTGGAACGCTGTTAAATGTTTTCAAAATTGCTTTCCAAAAAACACCTGCCGTCGGGCACCTCTCAAGGTCACTTATGTTATTTGTTAAGTTATTCATTTGTTTAATCGGGGGATTATGTGCATGTCCCGGCCAAGAAATAGTCCAGCACATAGCATCCTGTGAAACAGTGAGTTGCCTTTTTTATGGTTGAGGATAGCTGTTTCTGCTGGCTGTAATATTTAACAGACAGACATGAGAGTGATAGGGATATTTCCTGAACTCCAAATTATTCTTTTAAATTCTGAAAACCCAAAGTAAAAAAAAAAAGTTTGCATGCTAAAAGCCAGTTTGGTGGGGTGTCAAATATTGGGGTAGCAAATATTGTTGTCTGGGTTTCTGGGTTTAAATGAAGCACTACTGCTGCTGGTGCCACGCAACTCGTAAAAGCTACAACATAATATAAGGCTGACATCATAAAATTACATCCTGTAAAGATGAGTGTATTGTATTATGCTGTTAAAGTGCAAAAAAATAGTTTGACATGATTTGATAGCACATGAGTTAAAATATTAAATGACCACTTCAGCAACTTAAGAAGGCAAATAAACTCGGGGTTAGCGGGGTAGTGTTGACAAGGTGAGTCACCGTGTTTTTCTCCTGAGTCACTGCTATAAATTTGATTTCTATGGCAACCTGACACAGTTCCCAGGTTTCAGACTTTAATTAACTAAGATGCACAGCACAATAACGGCTGGATTACCATTACTGGGCAAAGCAGGCAAAAGCCCCCAAAAGCCCCCACTGCATGGCAATTGGTCATACTTTTGATAAATTGTATGGGATGGGAATATATACTATTTAAACAAAACCAATTTCTTTCCTAGGAGGGCAAAGTCATAATCTGCCCTAATCTGCCTCTGATTGGCAGGTACTCATTGCCTTTGGTGGTTGGGTTGATTAGGTTTAGTCATGAAGAGTAAGACTGGTTAGAGCTAGGATAGAATGTCATGATAGGACAATCAAAGGCAGATTAGGGCATGGCATACCTACGCCATCCTAGGAAAAGAAATATCCCCTTAAACAAAACACAGACGATGGTCCTCACATGTTTAGAACCTTTTTTGAAGAGTGGCCCTTCAGCGTTAAGACTAAATTCATTATTTCAAGTGATATACTTACTGTATGGCACATATTTCTAGCTTGTAGTTAAACAATTATCACACAGCAAACCTAATAACTATGATATGACATTCCAGTAAAAAGAGAGAGAGAGAGACAGAGACAGAGAGGGAAGTATAGGGGGTTGATTTTTAAATATTATTTATAATTTTCACACAACCTCTATACGGAGTTGGTTTGTAACTATAAATGTTCAAGCCCTTTTGTAAGTGACTTATTAACATGCAGTTGTTAGCAATGAATATGAAAGGACTCTAAAATGGGGCGTATTGTGAAATGTGTATTCCCAGTCTCCATGGGCTGCCAGTTTTCTGAGACCCTGGGGCACAACCTTTCCATGAGAAGCCCTGGCGAGGGCTCCATGTGTCCCACCCCTGCATGCTATCAAAGGTGCTGTTCAGGCATGTTTCTGCAACGCCTCTTGGCCCAAAGTTGAAGTGCTTTAAAGGGACTCTCTGTCAGACACTGCAGCTCTGACTCTGCATTTGAGATGAAATACATGTAAACAATTAGTCTGATGCACTGAAAGACTGGACTGAGAAGTGTCACACATGATGTTACCTTTCCACACCATTTATCTTCCATGTAGCTGCTGAAACCAGTGGTGGAATGTAACTAAGTGCATTTACTCAATTACTGTACTTAAGTACAAATTTGAGGTACTTGTACTTTACTTGAGTCTTTTCTTTTCATGCCACTTTCTACTTCTACTCTTTTATTTGAGTAACTTTTTTAATGCATGACATTTACTTGTAACAGAGTATTTTTAAAGTGTGGTTTTAGAACTTTTACTTAAGTAAAGGATCTGAATACCTCTTCCACCACTGGCTGGAATGCCCTAAGTGAACATGAGCCCTGTCAGCGAAGCAGCAAAGAACCAACTCTCCCTTCTTTAATCCACTTGAAAAACAACACATGCTGACTTCATGAGTCATCAGATAAATAATTTCCCAAGAATCAAAGAGAGTGGATAAATGATTAAAGTTGCATTTGAAAAAGTGTACATGAGCAACAGTGAGGATTGATTTAAAGACACATACTGCCATTAAACTTCTACGTTGTCACATTCATACAAACATACAGTGTTCAAAACAAACATGATCTTGTCAGCCGAAACCTCTGAAAGCCATCATGTTTAGTTTATTTAGGTTCTTGAGTTACAGTTATTCATGCTAATATAAAAAGAAATAACAAGAAATAATAATAAGAAACCTTAACTGTTGGAATTATACAACCCTCTTACACATGAAAATGATATACTGTCATTTTGGTTCATTATCTCTTTTTTTTATTTTGTATTTGTTTTACCTGTTGGCGCCCATTTGGAGTGTCAACTACACTCTGAGCATTCGTTTTGTTTTCACATTTATGAATTCTGCATTAAAAAAACAGAGCCAAAGCTTCTCTTAATATGTTCCCAGCACGTTTTATCCCCTGTGATACGATCTTTGGTGTTTTTTTTTAACAAAAGAGTTGCAGCCCCTTTCACAATGACAGTTTCTCCTTGGGTTTTTTAGGAATGAGATTCAACAAAAGAGTTGCAGCTCCTTTCACAATGACAGTTTCCCCTCGGGAAAACCCTTGGGACTCAGAGGCCTTCCGTGCCAAGTGCAAGCACAAGTATTAGGACAAAATCTTCATCATACAGTACAGTGTAAGATGGTACTCTAAATATATTTAAAATCGAAACATTTGAAACCATCTGGCATAATTCAGTTTGAACAACAATCGGGAAATAAAGGTTAATTTGGCCAGAAAAAGTTCCTGAAGTTTAAAGTTGCATCACGCAGGTTAGCGTATTGGCGTTGTTAGCTTTGTTTTCTCATTATTTATTTGTTTTAAGTAACTTTTCTTTCTTGTATCAGCAGTAGCATGAATTTACAGTCTTAGTTATCATTTGACATAAAGATCTTGCCTGATGCAGTTTGAGTTTGAATGAAGTTAGTTTAAAGTGGTTCCAGACTCCAGATTTTATCACTTTGAGAGACACCTCAGGAGATAGACAGCACTGAAGGCTAACTGTTTCTCAGAAAACTGCGACTGTCTCGGACATAATTTCTATTGACAGAGACAGCAGTGTCTTTTTTATCCTGTTTTTCAATGCCAGACTTTGCTGCAAAAAGGAAACAGCTGCATGAACATAAGTCAATTACAGCTCAAGAAAAGCATTACACAGAACATCAATACAAATTATAGCCACAGTAACAAAATGAAGTTGTAATTAGGCCAAATTATCCTTTAATGGTGCCCCTGAGAAACAAACAGAAGAAATGCTACTCTCTATGAACAGAAAAAAACTCATATTTTCAGACATTTGGAATGAAGAGCGGGCTGCTGTATGAGTCTTTGTCCTCGTCTTCGCTATCACCCTTTTGATCCTCCAGAAGTTTATCCAGGAGGTTCGGTGACTCTGCCTCTAGACTCGAGCTTTGAGACTGGCCTTGTGGCTCAGGGTCCAGTTGATGTTCCGAATGCTGCGGGAGGTCCAGTATCTGCGGCTGAAGATGACCTCCACCCT
Organism: Sander vitreus; assembly: GCF_031162955.1. Lineage (NCBI taxonomy): Eukaryota > Metazoa > Chordata > Actinopteri > Perciformes > Percidae > Sander > Sander vitreus. The sequence goes on along the minus strand of NC_135857.1, from coordinate 29,057,900 downwards.
GAGCCTCCAGCTGAGGAATCATGGTGGTCAAAGACATGGACAAGGGCATGTGGACCACAGGTGACCCGGGCAGGGCTGCAGAGCCGGGGGCAAACTGGACTCCCGGGTTTGCCATGGTAGATATGGTGGTGATGGGCTGGGCCCAAGGGAGGTAGGTCAACCCTGAGTCTGGGAGCTCCATCTGAGGGAGGGAGCCTGGTGCTGGGGCCACAGGTATGTTCTGAAACAACAACACATGACTAAAATGTTCATGGTGATTCCAAAGGAACTTAAACTAGCAAAGACACAAACATTTGCTCAAAACTGTAATTGCCTTGCCTAAACATTGTCTTGTTTAGACTGACACTGTTTTAGAGACTGAGGTTTTTGAATTGAAATATGCTCTCAACAGGCTCTGCTAATCAGATCCTTTAGGTCAGTGACCCGGTACCGGTCCATGCAATGTTGATTACCGGGGCACAAAGATGTGATCTGACAGGAACCGACTGATCATCCTGGTTTAAACCCACACCCATACTACTGGTCTGTGTGACCCGTGTGTGACTATGCAAGATGGTTGAAGATGGTCAGTGGGTTTGGAGAAGTGAAACTCAACCTCTACCCCAGAAGAAGAAGAAGAAGAAGAAGAAGAAGAAGAAGAAGAAGAAGAAGAAGAAGAAGAAGAAGAAGAATACATACTTTAATCACACAGGGGGAAATTACATTTACCCACTTAGTGTAGGTTTGAAAGGTGGGTGTTTAAAGCTGAGAACAGCAGCTGTTGTATTCATGTCAGTATCCAATGCACTGCAATGATGACAATGACTGGTCAATATTTAAAGTTTCATCACTTCCTGTGGATTAAGAAATGATGATGCTGGACCCCAGGATTCTTTCTCTTTCTTATCCCTCTAGAGATTTAGTCAGTGCATTTTTACAAAGTCTCACCAGGTAAAACTTTAAGCAAACGTTTGTTCACATGCAGAGGTTTATCCTACTCACCCCAAAGTTAGTGAGCAATGGTGTGTGTGTGTAGGTCAGCATGGTGTAGCTGGGACAAAGAGTCTGCATGAATACATCAGCAGTGAGGGTGGGGGTGGCTGGGTAAGCCAGAGTCTGAGCTGAAAGGTCCTGCTGGTAGTCAGATGAGGACCAGGGTGTTACTGCAGGCTGCTGGCCAGCGCTGGTGCCAGCTGGGACAGATCTCCATCCTGCACAGTGCAGCCCTCCATCACTGACTTCAGTCAACGGCTCGGCTGGGGATCCGCCAGCAACATCAGAGCCAAACATGCCTGATTTTGGACGAGAAGTTTGAGTGTGAATCTTCAAAGACAGGCAGAGACACATGCTTTACTTACAGGAATCAATTTGTGTCAGGTAACTCTCAGATCCAGCTGAACGTGTACCTTGTGTGTATAATGACTGGTTGTTATGCGTGACCACATCCTAAAAACAAACAGATAAAGAAAAGGGAGTTGAACATGTCATTAATTTACAGTAGAACCATAACCACATGTTGCTGCTATAGAACTAGTCTACACTCTAATGTTGACACATAAATATGCAGTATTTACACTTGTACCGATCAAGTCCAGGTGTGAGCAGCAGCTGAATTGAGCATACAGGTAACGTCTTGAAGGGTTTGTCTTGTGCAAAATCATAAGTAACTGTCCAACCTATTTACTGCCACTGCATCAACATTCATTTTTCCCATTGAAAATTGATATTTTGAATTACATATCTGTGGTCCACAAGATTATACATACAGACCTTTACAGGCAGAAAACAATGGATAAATGTCATCCACAAACCATCATTTACTGAAAACCTCCAAACTGCAATTTAATAATTGATCCAGATTGCATAAGTGGATATGATATTCCCTGAAGGCACAATGGAAACTGTTGTCTTACAGTCATGTGAAAAAATTAGGACACCCATTCTAAAGTTGACTAAAAAGAGGAATAAAAAAATCATCTTTTGCAAATTGTTCTTAATGCCTTAATTAAAAAAATGAGGAAAAATCCAATCTTTAAGGACACCAATTTTCTTTGTGAATGAATAATGTATCGTAAATAAATAAATGTTCTTCCTTAAAATACAGGGGGCATAAGTCAGTACACCCCTATGTTAAATTCCCATAGAGGCAGGCAGATTTTTATTTTTAAAGGCCAGTTATTTCATGGATCCAGGATACTATGCATCCTGATAAAGTTCCCTTGGCCTTTGGAATTAAAATAGCCCCACATCATCACATACCCTTCACCATACCTAGAGATCGGCATGGGGTACTTTCCATAAAATCGTCTCTCAATGCAAATCAAACCAGCTATTAGGCTGACTGAAATACAACCATGCAGTGCACAGATCATATTAAGCAGAGATAACTAAGGATGTTAAGTTTCTGTATGGGAGGGATGCAAAGGCTTGTTTAAAAAAAAAGATATGTTTTGAACGGTTTCTGTCCTAGTTAAAGTGTGTTTTAATAATGTTCTGTTAATGTTTTGAGTGTGCATTTATGTTATCTGGGTTTTAGTTTTGTATGGTTAATTAAGTGTTCATGTTTATCTACATTTATTGTTGCACCATGACTGAGACCCGGGTGGGGACTGATGGGGTCTGTGCATTGAGATAATGTTCAGTATAGAGTTCACAGATTGTAAACCACTAACTTTGTTTCCTGAGAGAAACTCTTCATGCAGCACAATACACTGTAGAATAACAATGTTTTCAGACTGTTGTCTTCGTTTTGGTATATATTTTAAGAAAGTGTATTGAATGCATTGTTCTTAAAGTCACGCTGTCATAAAGTAAATAAAATAATCTTAATATAAATAAATAATTTTGTTAGTAGTGAGAAGAAGCCTAATGTTTCATGTTTATTATGTTTCTTTGCATATTTGAAGCTATAGTGTGTACTTTCTGTCTCTCCCATGAGGAATTATGACAACAAAACAGTTTGGCGCGTCCACATGATACAAGCTATCTGTGATTGTGCACCACCCCCACCCCTCCCCCAGGCAGTTGCTAGTAGCCAAGGAGGACACAGAGGATAAAAAAAAAAAAGATGCACTCTTCAGAAAAGGTCATTATCGTGACTTGATTTTCTGCGCGAGTTGTGTGGAGCTGATAGTCTTAATTAGCTTTGTATCAACTCATTTGGCAATGCTTTGAATGTAACGTACGTTCATTAATATAAATAAGTTATGCACTAAAGCTTTAACTTAACATGCTTATTGTAGACAACGTGACTTCAGAAATACATCATTTATGTTACTAATGATTTTTAGTAATGACTACTAATGTAAACTTGATTCATCTACTGCATCAAGTTACGGCTCTGTGTTATTACAACTTGACCTGTTAAGTTTCATCTTGTGTAAAAACAGTTGGGTTTCCACGCAAATTTCTAGTAAAGTCAAATAATTAGGGATAACAGTGTAGGTTCTCCTACAAGCATGGAAAGAGAGGGGTGAGCTGAGGGGTATTCAGTTGGTTGCAATATGCAACCTCACTGCTAGATGCCACTAAATCCTACACACTGCTCCTTTAACACAATGCTGGCATGCCCATATAAACATTGAAAGTGTTATTAGTTGTTATTGGTTATGAGGCCTCAGCAGTTCTTTAGTTCTTCAGTGCAGAACCATCTGTGTTTAATCTTGAAAGACGTGTATGCATGTATTTGCTCTGTATGGTCTCTATAAGGGTGAGTCTTAATAAGCAGCGGTACAGTACAGAATCTGTAGTGAGAAAACAGCAGCACTGCCTGGAAGGAGACGTTGGGGGCTTAAAACACCGATAAACGCTGAGGGTTTATAGGACTTGAAAAATCAATTAAGAAACATGAACAAGCAGAACATAAACAACCTATTTGGTCCTTGAAAAAGGACTATGAGTTACAGAGGGTAGGATCAGTAGACATCAATAAATCTAATTCCATTTTTGGTAAGGTATTTGCTGACTGGGTGTGTTCGACTGTAAACTGAGTGAGGCACTATGACAAATACAAGGATCTCAAAACAAAGCTCTGTCTCTAAACCAGGGATCTTCAACAGGGGGTTCAGGACTCCTAGGGGGTCCTCAGAGTCAATGCAGGGGGGCTCCCAAATTATTAATTTTTGAAAGTTTTTTCAGAAATTAAAAAGTCTTAAAATGAATCCAACAGATTATTAGCAAATATAAATCCCCACTGCTTACTGGCCTATAGGTAAGATCACTAAGGCCATCCACAGATACATTAATTCTAAGGATTCACTGTGTCACATGCATGTTTAACATTAAAACATGGTTTATAAAAGCATGGCAACAATTATTAGGCCATCTCTGTTTCAGTTAAGGGGTCCTTTGCTTAAAAAACATTGAAGACCCCTGCTCTAAACAATAATCTCTTGGACATAATGTCAGCCTGCTGCCCTTTACATCAGGCTCATCTGCAAACAAAATAAAATAGCCTGCCCTTTGATTTAAAGTGGGAAACTGTCAGACGTTAAAGGGGCAGTTCACCTCAGACAGTGGTATGGCCATGGAGATTATTTTGAGATATATTCCTGAGATTACTGTTTACGGATACAATGGCAGTAAATGGAATTTGTGGTGCTCACAGTAATATAAAAGTTACATTTAAAACATTCATCAGTAACATCTTTTTGTCCTCATTATGACAATATTTCCTTTATTAGCTATACCTAACTGCACTGTAGCCTACTGGAGATAGCTCTGCTGTATGACGACATGCTGCAAGCTAATCTCATCTGGATGTTTTTTTATTGTATGGAAATGCACTGGTGGGATTTTAATGCATGTATAACAATACATTTCTTGAATCATGGAATCCTAATAGCTTAAGTGTAATGTATTGATTATTACTTTAATTATTTTTAAAGATAGGTCAACATTGGAAATATGATTATTTGTTTTCTTGCCAAGAGTTAGAAGAGAACAGTGACAGAGTGTTGGATAAATATGAAGCTGCTGGTTAGCTTAGCATAGCATATAGACAAAAAACAGAGGGAAATAGCTTGGCTCTGTCCAAAGATTGAAAAAAATGTGTCTGCCATGCACTTTTAGTTACATGCTGTTTTTTATCTGTACAAAACCTGAAGTGATTCTCCCTCTCTGGTAGGCATAATAAATAGCAAGTGGGAGGGCTTTTGGCAAGGCTGCAAGTAATTTTGCATAGGGCTGTGTGCCCAGCCCTGTAGCCATGCAGGGAATGGCTGTAACTGTCATGGAAAAACACCTTTTCTTTCAGTTCTAGAGAATTCCATCTGTAATTTGTTCAATAATATTCCAGTTGGAAGAAATACCCCCCACAGAACAAACCAGATATGTTGTGTTGCAGCTTCTGCTCCAGAGCTCCCATTATTACAACCAGCATTATGCATCTGGATGTTCAGCGGCCTCCCTGCTGCAGATACATAAAGATCCTCAACTCCATTCATCAACATGACAGTTTTAGTAAAGAATGTAAATGGACTGTATTTATATAGCGCTTTTCTAGTCTTAACGACTAGTACAGGAACCATTCACCATTCACACACATTCATACACTGTGGCCAAGGATGCCGTACAAGGTGCCACCTGCTCATCAGATAAACACACACATTTACGCTCCGATGCGCAGCATCGGGGGCAACTCGGCATTCAGTGTCTTGCCCAAGGACACGTCAACATGGGACTGCAGGGCCAGGGATCAAACCATCAACCTTCCAATTGGCAGGCAACCGCTCTACCACTGAACCACAGCCTGAAGAATGTCAGCCTGGAGACTAATGGTGACAGATCATCACAATGCAATAAAGCAAGCGTTATTAGAAATGCAATATGTTATTTAGAAATGATTCAGTACATCAAAAAGTAGCATAAATGCTAATGTGTTTGTCATGGAAACTATTCTAAGAAGAGTTCACAAACTTGAGTTCAGTTAAAAACCTGGCTGTCACTGTCAGAGCTGACAATAAATGTTTGTGTGGGTTGTTTTTTTTAAGACATCTATCTAAAAGTAATTCTGCTCTTTTTTGATTTCATAGACTGTAAATTTGTAGTACATTTTCAGTATTTGAAAATCTCACAAAGCACGTTTGAAACGTTTGATTAGTCACTCATAATCCTGAGCAATCATTGCTCCATACTGTAACTGCTGCCACAGCAAATCCTATTCTTATTTGTTTAATGACTTTGAATTGTGCTGTGATAAAGGTACAGTTAAGGGAGGATGTGGTTTCAGTAGGCTATTTACAAAGGAGTTTTGGGAAGGATTTTTCCCTGGTAAGCGTGGAGGGCTCAACATATGTTCCCAAAACATGTGTTGTTATGTTCAAAATGTATCAGTATGTAAAAGTATTCTTACCTGAAATTACACCTCATTTTAAACGTCACAAAACTGAGTAAAACAAATTTAAGATGTACAGCTGGTCACAAAATGTGTTGTTCATCCAAACTGAATGATAAAATGCATCATGTACAGTAAATGCATGTTATTGTCATTTGTCATGGTGTTCTCACCGCAGAAGGGGGCGCTGTCTTGATGCTGAGCGGCTCCAGATTTCTCTTCCTCCTCAGCAGCTCCTTGACCGGGTCTCTGACTCGAACACCTTGGTACGGTCTGGACCTGGCCAGTGCTGATGGTGACGCTTAGAGACATTAAAGAGACATTTACTGCTAATGATCTGCTCTATATTGGCCTGCACATTAAAAGAGACACTGACAACATGTGAAATAACACGGGCCTCTCATTTTAAGTTAGGTGATAAACTGATTAACATATACAATTGCTAGGTCTATATGAGCTGCTATCCTTTTTAAGAACTGTCATTACAATAAGAAGAAAAACTATGGAAACACTCTCTCATCTGTTGTTTATCAACAGACTGTGAGAAATGATATTCTGATGATACTTTTGTGTTATATTGTGCTGTCATGATGTGATTTACAATGTTTCAAATGCATCACGAAAGTCTAAGTGCAGTAAATTACAAATGCATTGCATGCATACATTAAGAAAGTCACACTGCACCCAAAAACATATTGATAATCTTGCATAATGATCATGATGCAACAGCCACCCATAATAGTTATTGAAAGTATGGGTAAAATGATTAGGGGCAATTGTGATACTTCTAAATGATGTTTTTGCAAAGTATCATAATATATTATGAGAGCTTATAGCAACTCTGCATGTGTTATAATGTTTTATGTTAATCATCTTTTCTAGGTAACAACACAATCATAAAGATTTTGTGTACATATACCAGAGAAGGTTTAGCAAGCAGCAATGGCAAAATAAAACTTACAAACGAGGCTGCGCCCACTTAGGAGACAGGGAGTGTGTACCGTTTCATACAATTGGTGCAACGTGTAATGCACTATCTTTAGTAATGGAGAATATTTGCTTATACACTTGAATTCATTTGAATATTCATATAATATATAAACATCCGATTTCAGCTGCTAGTAAGTCCAAATGTTTACCCCATTGATTCCCTGCAAGTATAAGCATGAGAAGAAATGTGATCTGACAGAGAGGGCCTCTTTAAAATCAACTTAAAAGCAACAGTACTGTGAAACGTCAGTGCCATCAGTTAGTACGGCCCGAGGATACAAAGTCACTGAGAGTTATGGCATTTTTCTCCGCTGCGCTGCAGCAGTGTGAGTTCTCTGCAATGGAGGCTGATCTACATGCACCACATCATGGCTCTTGAATTCCAAATAGACAAAAAGGCTATAGGTCCCTATTTGAGTGGGGAGGGGAAGTATTTGTGGTACAATTTCTTATTATAGTCACATGCTTTATATTTGAATATGGACTGTACTATATAGCTTCAAACTGGTTCAAAATCCCATCTATTCTATTCATCTGACACCAGAATGCAGTGGTCTGGACAGAATTTGACCTGAGCATCCACCTGCCCAATCTGCCTGTACCTGCCTCAGATACTCAACCATAAATAAAACCATGAAGTAATCTGAGAAAGGCTGAAAGGTATGTGAAATTACACCCTGTGATCTGCTCCATTGTTCTCCATCACACTGACTGTCACCCTCGCCCTTCCATCTTCCTCCACTCTCCACAAATTATGTTTAATAGACTTATCTTGTCAGTCGTACATACATCATGTTTGTTTACAGCAGTGTTCCCAGATCTACGACACACTGAATTTGTGCTATAGTTTAGCCCATGTTACGCTGTATTGAACTAGAAAGGTTAAGTCCTAACAACACCTTAACACCTGTGCTTATGTGGCATTAAGAAATGAATTACATGCACTATTATGTCCTCAGACTTACCAAGTCCCATTTGAGCATAACTCAAATTATCTTAATTTATTACTAATTGGCACAGACAGGAAAGTCTTAGTTATGTTGCATACTAGCCTGAAAATGTTGGAACCATGGACCATGGTATTTAGTAGTTGTACTAATGAATTGCATTATGGAATATGTTTTGGAACTAATGTTTTAATTTGATCATGTACAGCTATTGTATGTCAATAAACTAGCCTAAGTAACTAACTATGATCAATAATTCTAAAACCCCCAAATTTAACTACTTTTTTGAGCATTGAGAATAAGCATTTATTAGCATGTTAATGGTAAAAAAACAGGGCTCCTTGTTTAGACCATTAGCATGCTAATATATGCTTATTCGCACTAAACACAAAGTACAGCTGAGGCTGTGGGGGATGCCATTAGTTTTACAGGTATTTGACCTGAGGATTTTCATGGCAAGCCACTCAACAGTTGTCATGGTATGCCACTAAAAAACAAAAATATCAACCTGCTGGTGGCACTAGAGGAACAGTCGCTGGACATTGCTATTCATAGAGCCAGGCCGCTAGAATGTTGAAATGAAAATGACACACATCACTTGAAGTGACAGATTAATAAAGGGTCAAAAAGTCAGTAGTTTGACAGATCTCTGCTAACAAGCCATCTGCAGGTATGAAGGCCCTCTGGCACTTGAAAAAATGAACTCTTGTCCTGTTAGGTCAAATCCTGTCTGACTGCCATGGAGAGGAGTATCACATATGGCCTAATTTAAATGTGCCTGGTGTTTGTGATTACTGGTGGGAAATCTGTGCCAATAGCAACTGACATAAACAAAATATAGACGTAAAAAAGATTTCTCTTTTGTTGGATTTGGCAACATCCAGAGGCGATTACGTCAAGTGTGATTTAATACTTATCACAAGAGCTGCTTTTGACACAAAGTGTGCATTGCTGAATGTTAGGGATGGGTGGCCGGGGTACAGTTAAGCCAGCGGTTAACCAGTACTGGTGTACAGTTAAGCTGCCACTTGAAATGATGTGTTCACACAGGCAATATGGTGCTTTTACAACTAGTTCAGCACCCCCAATTTTTTGTTGTGAGTTTTAATGTGTTGATTGCCCTCACAGTGAATCAACACAGTCAGTTTACTGCTACTGGCAAGAGCTTACTTAGTAGAGTTACAGTTTCACTGCTTAAGAAAGCCCAAAATAAACACTCAATGCACAGTTGGCTTAGCTAGCACAAAACCTGCACTGTTTCTTTAAACCTCAACATATCTGCTAGAATGGTGCTGACTGAAAAGTTGAATTTACGACCCAACAGCAAAGCTCTCTAGACAAACAGAACGGACACACAAGTCGCTAAGACCCCTTCCCCCCATTAGTTACTGTTGCTATGAATGTACAGCTTTCTGTATCATTTAAACTGAAGAGCTCAGTGGAAATGTTATCAATCAACTCTATATTTTGTTCATCCTGGTTATCCATTTGGCTGAAGCCTGGGGTTGAGAAAGAGGACTTTTCTGTAAGTGTACGATAGTTCTAGAATTTCTTTCCCTTATCACTCAGAAGGTATTTTATAAAGATCGATAGCTACTACTGGAGATATTTGGATAGAAAAATATCATAATCTAGCACCTTCTATTTGTCTATATTTATTTTTTAAAGAACTTTTATTCTGGAAAATGTGTTTCTGATATACAGGAAGCTCCATTTCAAAAAGCACAAGGAAATGGATGTTACAGTATAATCTTGAACTGAAACTTAAATGAACAGAGGATGTTGTTGTCTTTCATCTCTCTCTGTTTTTAACACTTACACATGAACACACACAGACAGACAAACAATCACCATGGCACATACATGGGGACTCAACTAACAAAAAAGAGGAAGCTCCACAGCTGCGTGTGGAAGCCTGCTGCCATTTTGCATTTTATCAAGATTACAGCCCAATAGCAACACAGCCAACATCCAAATGACGACCTTCCTCTTTCCAAAAGAGTCCGACACAACAGCTTTAATATTGTTACTGACACAGTTTACAACATGAAAAGTTGGCATATAGCTACTGTTCTTTCCACACAAAAACAAACAAACCTCCAGACTTGAACATCTAAGTAAATGTTCTAAATAAATAAATAACTTTACGTTTTACATTTCTGATCAGCGAACAGTCAAATTAATTATTACAGTTGGCCCAAAATACAACAGCGGAAAAGTTGACCTTAATCAAATTTTATCTCCTAACAACAACCTCAGATCTTCAATATTCAACCAGATTATTATTCTTAATGGACATGGATGAAAAGAAAGATCAATTGTGCTAGACAAAGGTTACATGTATTGCAAGGCTATCGTACTGACTTGCATATTATTATACATAATATTGTGTTCATAGTATTGTGTTTACCTCATCTAAGTGACAGGAAAGGTAATGTACACACAGGTGAAACACCTATTTGAACAATTCAGTATTTGTTTTAAAATTTAGAAAATGTTCTGCTGCTCTTTTACCACCTTCAATGAAATCGAAGCAGATTTTAAATAATTGTTCAAATCAATAGATTAGTTTTATATAAGATCATGGCAATCTGCATCAAGGAGCAAGTATTCTCAAGATTTTACAGTTAATGTGTATCATATAGAGAAAACAGCAATGATGTGTTGTACTTACATTTCTCCCAGTGCATACTGCTTATCTGGATTATGTCATATAGTTAAAGTGAAGAAAATCAAAGTGGCGGGTGACTGACGTGCTTTATAGCAGCCTGAAGCTGGCCAACTATCCCCCTGGGATGTCAGCTCTCGCCACAAATCTCCCTCATGCATATAGTTTCAGTGTTGATGCTATTTAAGTCGAATCATAACTACAAGAGCTAAAACATTTTAAAAAGAGAAACAAAAAGGCCACAGTATGCCAAGATGAAACAGAAGGAGGGTAGCATTTTAATGCATCACAGACAAATTAAGGACAATCCATTTAAAAAAATCGCTGATGCAGATGGTGTATGACCGACTTCCTTTCCAGCCTTCCTTATCAAACTAAGTTACACAGAATTGTAGACATTAGAAAAAGCTCTAGATTTCTTTCATAAACAACAGAGTTAAAGTTGATACATATAGATGTACTTTAATCAAATTATTTGTTTTATGTTGTGTTATGATCTTGCCATGTGCACTTTGTGTGCAACTTCCCCAAGTCTTGTTGTCGCAGTGAGGCTGCCAGATTCAGGATCATTGTGCTAACCTAAACCAATTCCTGTGCACATTTAACTGGCAACCTGTTCTTCAAAGTCGGACATGCTGCACCGAACTGCTATGTGGATGGATAAACTGTTGTTCCTCAAGAAATAGCAACCTCTCAAAACATTCCCTTTTGAGTGCAGGTTAAAAAGTTGGGCTAACTACAGTATGTCCTGGACCTACCTCTGCCATTAATACTGACATGAGAACCATATGAAATAGTTCAATACCGTTGCTAATGTGTTGTAACACAAAGATGACCTGATACTGCTGCTGGAAATGAGAAGAAATAAACTTGCAGTTGGGGCTTGAGGAGTGATATGAGCCCTACAGCCGGATCTTACTGGCTGCCATATCTGGCTGTGGTATTTTGAACACGAGAGTTTTGCAGATGCTGGCCTGTTTAGGCATGTAAGTAGAGAATTATTCCAGCTTGCAGTGTATGTACTGCATTACGAGTAGATCTTGATAAGACACAGCAGGTTTGGTTTCAGTCAAATGTCTCAGCTGAAAACAATAAGGTGAGTCAACATCTTGTTCAAGTTAATGTGCTGGTCAATCACACCAGGTCACACCTGGTCAAGTGTCTACAGCATAATCCAACATGTCAAAACATATTCTTTCCACTGTCCTCTGATTGAATGATCAGAGACAAGTGTTTTCTGGCTGGCTGGGATTAGGGATCAGGTTCAGGTTAAAGGGATATTTCACCGTTGGAAAGATGAATATATCTTTAAATTGGGTCACTTATGTAGTAGAAATGTGAAAATCTTTTAGAAATTGGTGGCTTCTGGGCCGAGAAAAGCCAGAAAATGTGTTTTTCCCAGAATGCCAGAATGTACTTGCTTCATTTTATTTCAACCATATACACGAAACAACGTTTCACTGTGGCTCAAGTGGTTACACAATTAAAATATATGAAAATGACATACGAAACAGGCTACATTTAGTGCAGACACATGATATGCTCCGTAAAGTTCAGCTAACACATAGCTAGCTACTAGCATTAGCGCTTGGTGGACTGTATCACCAAGTATACAAATTTGCGTGTAATGTAGAATGGTCGGCATTTAACAGTCACAAACTCCACCAGCAGTTAGCAGTTAGTTGGATACAAGCACCCCCATTTCTGCACCAGGCAGTCCGTGTTAACACAGCTCACATCTACTAGCTAGTCTTACCCAGCGACAGAGCAACCTGCCTGGTAGCTAGATGGATAGTCCGATACAGCAATTGTTTCCACAACAACAAAAACACAGCAGTCTCTGAACTCGAGTTGGGAGTTTCATTGAAGTTGGATGTAGTCCAGTTTGTTGTCTAATGAGCGGACACTTGCAAGCAGGATTGATGGAACAGGTGGCCAGCTAACGTTAGTTTTCCACCCGCAAACTCGTTCAACGTTCCCCGCTGATGATGTCCCTTTATCGGCCAGAGGCTTCGAGCAACACCGTTGGTCTCCATAGCAGGCGGGCGAAGCTGCGTCGAGTATTCGGTCTGTAATAAAGTTTCCAGCAAATTCTCCGATCTGTACCAATGTATCCTGGTGGTACACGTGTGCGGTAGTTTGAATGCACATAATTGTTGTTCTAAAATTTCCTTCGGGATGAATAAATCTGTTTCTGCTGAGAAGCTAAGCGATGATTCAAGATGGCTGACACTTGTTTTTACCTCGGCAAAAAAAAAAAGCCAAGGTCCAACCCCCTATGGGCTATGCGGAAGTACTGTCCTTTGCCTCTGGAAAAATGTATACCGATGACGTAAAATGACGATTTTTGCATCATCGGTATACATTTTTCCAGACCCATAATACAGAGATCTCCCCTCTCAGGGGGACATGAGGAAGGGAAGCACGGTCATTCAAAAATACAACCGGGTTTCTACTGATACAAAGCTCAATGCTAAATCGGTGAAGTATCCCTTTAAGGTTAAGGTAAGGGAGGAGGCGTATCAACAATGACAGACTGACACAACACCTGCTCCCGCTTCATTGGTTCTTAAGCCGAGGAATCAACTGGAGTTCTAATGCACTTGCCCTAGTACAGTACTACAAGCTCCCAACAACTGCAAAACTAAGAGCAGGGAGACCCTGCTGTGGTTGATGGTAATTTGACCATGGTTTGAACACAAACACAGCATTATAGCCTGTGCTGAAATCATATGTAATGCAAGTATTTAGCCTGCTTGCATTTAACTCCAGTTGGTTTCGCGCTCAGCCATGGCTAAAATACACTGTAAAACAAGATCCATGCAAGTTATATAAGTTGGGGTAAGATTTTACAGTACCATGTAATGTAAAAACTCCTATTTACATGTAGAGTGGATGGCTGTAAAGAGATATCTCCCATTTAATTAAAACATATGTAGTCGGTTGTTCACTTCAAGTTCATTGTTTTATTTATACAGGTGCAAACTAAATGTAAAAAAAAGTGTGCTTAGATGGAGTATGGTTCTGATACAGCAGGCAGTTGTGCTGTTTTCAGTCATTTCATTGTCATTTCATTGTGCTTCCTCTTTTCGAGACTCGAAAGTGGTTTGTAAGACAGCCAAGCTAAGATGAAAGGTTTTACTAAAACATAAATACATAGAATTTTACTTCAAAGACTTATTTAAGATGTATATCACATACTAAAAATATATTAGGGGTCAACAAGGATAAAATATGGAAGACTAACAGCTGACATTATTTGTTAATACTAGGTATCTCTACATTTGAGAGAATTGTCAAATCTTTTTCTCAAACAAAACAGAAACAACAGTTTGATGTTCCGCTTGGCTGCATTTTCCTTCTTTCTGAGGATGTTTACTTCTCATTTAAAGATTGAAAATAAGTTGATTTTAACATTATTGTCAATGCATATTTCTACATCATTACTCAAGAGAAAAAAAAAATGCAATTCAATCTTGGGCTAACGCTGAGCCTGAAACTGGCCTGGGTTGTCTATCAAGCAGGCATGAGGGAAACACCTGCATGTACTTCAAGGTTCACTGACCAGCAACGCATAAAAAACCACAAGTAGAAACTCAGACACGGCTGCATGTTTCAGTGCCTAAATAAACAATGACTTATTTTTTTAAATATTTAAATATCTTTTATTTTGTAAGAATTAAAAATATAATACATTACACCTACTTTGTCAGTGATAAACTGTTGAAATTAGTTGCCTGTGTGTTGTAAATTGCCATCCACAGTCAATGATTATAAGAAAGCAAACAACTGCCATTACAGGAAAGAAATGCATATCATAAGTTTGATGCACATTTAAATAAAAAAAAATTGTGTGAGACTTAAATACATTTTAACCTTTTCACTGCAAATGAAAGGTGGGTTAACTACATTCCTAACACTGCCCATCATGCTGTCATGCTAAGATGCTAAGCAATGTAAGACACAGAGCAGAGAAAAAGCCCAGACTTACATCTTCACACCAGGTGTCATGACAGTTCCAACACGTCCATTACTTCACTATGTGACTTGACTTTTGTGTGCTGCTGGATTTTGAATGTGTGCAGTGAGTGATGCAAAGTGTGGTGTAATGTAGATAGCTGATGCAAAGAGGGGAGAGCTAGGGCTTGTGTTGGTTCATAATGAGATATTTACTTAGACACAATGGTGTTCAAATAAGTGTAGTCTGGATTTGCTTCAGCAGTATGTCAGTCAGAGTGGAGATAACTGGCCTCCAAAGAGAATAAAAAAGAGGAAAAGCTGAGAGCGATATAGAGCCATCTGTCCACAAAAGCAACAGTCATTTCTCACTGTAAGCTGCAGTTTAGCCTGGGGGCTGGCTTTCAGCACTATCGTCACTGCTTACAATACACTTTAACGGCTTGGGCTGGTATCTCCATCAGTAGCTTTACTACTGACGCAGACAGTGGATTTCTATCTGAGCTTCATGTGAACTACACATGTCCTCAAGACACTGAGGATCCTAAACCCAGTTAATTCTACTACCTGACTTAAAAAAAAATTAGTAAGGTGTCTCACCTGTGGATCCCTTTAGATCTATGAATTCATGTTCGACACATCTGTATTTCACAATAGACTGACTTTCCATACCTAATTATGTAATGACTTGTTTTAAAGAATTTCCACAAGATAAAAGACAAAAGGCAGTGCTTAATACTTATAAAGAGTAAATATGTTAAGTTAGATAACATCTTACTGTATACATAAGGAGAGAAGGGACCTGAGGACACTACAGTATACACAGATTCCTTCAGAAGGTCCCCAAGGGCAAAGTCTTGTAAGACTATATGTTTATGCAGGTAGAATAGGTGGGTGGGAGAGGATGGGTTGCACTTGAAAAGAGAAATTGCTTAACGAGGCAGAAGGAGACGAGGCAGACTCAGTTAACAAACATAGTCAATTAAAACAATTGTAATAGGAAAAAAACTCCAGGAAAGCTCAGACAGATAATTGCTAAAATGTTCAAAGGTGGAATTTTCCTTGAAGCAATATGTTTCATCGCTCAGGGTTTTCCAAGCAGTTTACCTTTGGCAAAGCCCCAAAACTTACAAACCCTCATTATTTTCTGTAGATCCTAATTCCTGTCAGGGTGGAGAAGCTTATAAGGCCATGGAAAACTAAAGTTCTGCATTCAAACTAGGAATCTTGATAATACCACCAATAATAAAAATAATATAGCTACAAGCAGCGACGTACTTGTCTAAACTTGTAACCAGTAAACTAAGTAAAGTAATGTTTTTATATTAATAGTGGATCAAATGACTACTGTATTTGTAAAGTGAAAGGGGTCAATCATAGTGACAGACTTGGAGATAATCATCACCAACTCTACAGTTCTACAGAGCATTTGAGAATCTTTCAGCTCATTGTTTAGATTTTCACAGAGCACAACTTTACCGTTTTATTTCAGTCTCACTGCTTTAATCCACAGCAGACAGATACAGTAAGAGACTAGCTGGTTAACATAGTGGAGCATTTAGCAGCTAGACAGATATGTTTAGATTGCTTAAACATGCTGTACATAGCTAGCATACATTTATCATATTGTTATCACATTTGATCTGCAGGGCTATAGCTACTGTTGAAGACACTGAGGTCATGGCCTCTGTGTGTGTGTGTGTGTGTGTGTGTGTGTGTGTGTGTGTGTGTGTGTGTGTGTGTGTGTGTGTGTGTGTGTGTGTGTGTGTGTGAGAGCATGCCAAGCCTTAAAGGGCCTGAAACACGCCTCAACCTGCAGAGCAAATAAATCTGCTCTGGGGGCTGTGGCTTCACTTTCACCTTTCTTTTAAACTCTCTCACTCTCTCACTCTCTAAGTCATGCTCACTTCTCACACACACACACACACACACACACACACACACACACACACACACACACACACACACACACACACACACATGTTGTGTATGTTGTACGCATTCCATAAAGTGGGTGGACAGTGTTGGTTGTCCCTTCACCTGAGCATGATCTTAGCTCAGAGGCCTGAAACAAACACTTTGAGAGGAAAGAAACTGCAGTGCTTGCACAGCTGCTCTTGTTGAATAAATGGCAAAACAGTGAGAGGGGATGAAAGAATATCCAGCTAGTAGTTAGTATTCTGTCATCACACAAGTTCGTAAGTTCACATGACTAAGTTAGGACAGGCAGTCACTGCAGTGGAAAGACTATATCAGGTCAAAGAAAAAACATGAAACACCTGGAAAGTCCCTTGAGTTGACTGTATAAGGTTAATATTTACCTTGCACGTAGTGGAATAACTTGTATAGTCAGATATTAAAATCTGGTCAATTATTTTTGATGGAAGGCCCGTCAATCATTCATGGACTGTGTGTTTTTTTCTGTTGTAAGCAGCATCACAAAGAGCAGCATATAATAACAGAGCAATAACGCAAAAATAATTAAATAAAATGTAGATTCTGCTTTGAGCAGATGCAATGTAAGAGTATTAAATCAAATATAGGAATGTTATCTCATCTTAAATAAAACTTGTTAACAATTATACTGGTGACTCTTTTCATGAACTAAAAAAGAACAAAAAGAAAACACAACACACCAATAACAATAATTGACAACAGAAAGAAGTCCCCGAAAAAAAACATCAACCCATCTATCCATTTTCTCCCTGCTTACCAGGGCAGGGTCATGGTGGAGATATACTATATTGTGCATGTCCTGTCGACTGTATCTAAGTACATTCACTCAAATACTCTAAGTACAATTTTGATGTAGTTGAACGTGAGTATTTCCATTTCCTGCTACTTTATACTTCTATTCCACCACATTTCAAAGGGAAATATTGTACATTACATTTATTTGACAGCAGGAGTTGCTAGGTAAGATTTCACCTTAAAAGCATCAGATGATCTCATAAAATGTGACATGTAGTTAAAGTTTAAACTGCAAGAATATATCAAACTAGCAAAATTAGCTCAACAACACTAACATGCTACTTGCACATTCATTCATTAGCAATAATAATATAATGATATTAAATGTAATAGTATAACCCTCACAGGAGCCATGAAATGGTAGTAAATTTACTAAGTATAAAGTACATTTTACTGATAATACTTAGATACTTAAGTCACATTTTGATTTCAGGATTTTTACTAGTAATGGGGTATATTAACTCTGTAGCATTGCTCCTTTTACATAAGTAAAGGATCGGAATACTTCCTCCACCACTAGTCCTAGTCCACGCTCAAACTACTGCAACTACAACTACTACAATAATACCAAGCATACATAAAACATAGGGAAAATGATATGACATTTAATCGAAAGAAAAGGGCTTCTTATGATGTAGATTTCTTTGAAAAATAAAATAAAAAAATGTATATTAAAAAAATGTATATTAATATTTGCCCAATTTGATGATCTCTTGAAGACATCAAGACAACCGTCAGCATGGCAGCCATTTTCAGGAAGTTATGGAACTTCCCTTTGCAGTTTCTAAGCAAGGGACACGGGTAACTGTGCCAGGTGTTTTTACAGTTTATCTTAGTTAAACATCAGCTTCCCTCAGAACTGCTCTGCCCAAGACACCAGTCACATGCATTTGGCAGACAGACAGGTTGCCATCACACTGCACAGCCTTGTCTCCTTATCTTATTATTAAAGAGAAAAAACTGAAACTGGGGGACAACTGACTTTTAATGACATTTGAGCACTCATAACCATCATATAAAAAGAAGATGATTTGCAGGTTAGATTCAGGTGACGAGGCAGTACAGCTTTGAATTCAAAGAGTAATGGATCAAAAATGTATCTGGTTTCAGTTATGCGTAAACTAATAAATTGTTATTTCATAGGAGTAACTCATAGTTCAATGGTGGGTGGTTTCTCATTAATTTAGTGGGATGGAGAAGCTTGGGCATGCACTCATATTAATTTGACCGATCCACATCCAAAAAGCTGTGTAATATAAGCCAGTCTTCATATTATTACATGTAACACCAACACAGACTTACATGTAACTACAAGGAGGTGACTGAACTGTGTTACTGCATGCTTGTGTGGTGTTATTTTTCTTTATAGAGAATGTTTCTGGGTTAAATATTTTAAGATTAGAAATTGCTTAACAGCATTGGCAACTGTTATCTCAGAACTAAAGAATGTGAGAATTATGTTTTGCGATAATAATCGACATGATCCCATTATTAGGAATGTATCCAGTGACTAAGGGTACAGCACTGTGTGGGTTCTCCTCAGTCACAGAGTAGGAAGGTTCCTCACAATCGCATGTGACTCAAAAGCATTGCCATGAGCTGCAGTAAAAGTATTCCCCGGCTCTACAGAAACTCATAATGAGCACTACCTGCACATCTACACAAGTGAGGGCTTGTACAGTTTCTACAGTAGGAAACAGAGTAAACCCTGAGACCTAATACACACACACACACACACACACACACACACACACACACACACACACACTGTCCTGTAGTTCATATTATTTGAGGGCACAATGGTGCACACTGTTTCTTTTTTTTTTACCATGGAGGCATTTTATCACATTTGTTTGACTAATATCAATCATAACTTGTGTTTCATTGTGTGGTGGGGATGTCTGCAGAGGCAAACCCACAATTTAACTGTTTCTTTCTAAATACACCGATGGAAAGACAGACAGGAACAGCTCTTTGTTGCCCTGCAAAAGTTAAAGCAAACGGATTCAGAATAAGAAATAAATAAAAGAATATCAACATAACTTGCAGGAGCCCAAATAATGTATCCAAAAAGTCCAGGAACAAACTCTCAGAGGGGCCAGTCCACGCTGGAAAGAGTTGTTACATTCTTATACACTACTGCCACCTGGTGGTAAACCCCAATAGCTACACATCATGCAAACAAACACCTTGTGAGAATATCCTACAGCACTAGATGGCGTTAGAGGGCTGGACACAAACTCCAAAGCTCCAAGACACCATACACACGTCACTTAAACTGGAGCTTGATAAGAAAGATGATGCAAGAGAGGCTGAAAGTTTGGTTGTAGCAGCCAGTGGAGACATCATTTCATAGTGGGTAATACATGATCAGTCAAACAGACCATACTCAATCACGACCAGTCCAAAAGAACATAATGGCTTGGAATATTAAAATAATGACTTCTAAACTGATTTTTGAGAGCTGGAGGATCCTTTTGTTAGGTGCTAAGACTATCATCCTGCTGTCAGTTTTGAATCATATTGAATCTAGTGTAGGCTTTATACAATGGACAGTGCTCTTCAACGCAAGGTGTAAAATGCCACAGGCGGAGCTTTATATAATAGTAGGCCTACAGTTCATATCTGGGGGAAACATCAGTGTGCTTTACATGAAGATTAGTACAAAAATAATAAGAGAAGAAGAAAGATAATAACAATAATGTTAACAATAACAACAGCAACAATAATCAGATGGTGTGTACTGGATGTGGTCAGGGCATTCCTGCAAAAGAGAGACTTCCTCTCAGTGAAGAGAGCATGGATGTATCCAACGGCTTCAGTTCCCCATCATAAGTTGTAAAGGGCTGTCTGATGGCAAGGCAAAGAGGTGAAAATATTCGAAATATCCACGTCCACAGCAGTACATTGCTTTGCTTCCATGTTGGTTCTCCTGTCTGTGTCTCCAAACTGGAGGCGTGCCAACCGCCAGCTACTGTAGGTAATACTCTGAATACTCTGACTATAGATAAGTATCTAATACAACCACACTTCAAAAAATCTGAACTATCCCTTTAATCATCACATGACCCCGTAGATTTATCCTGTGAGCCTTAAGAGGGGGCATGACTAAATTACCTGGCTAGTAGCCTAGTTAAAACCAGCTCCTCCTTGAGCAGCTACAACAGTAAAATGATGCTTACACATTGATACATCAGTATTTCCAATCTAATAATCTAATAATATATTAGTCACAGTGGCCTTTTTTCTGCAGAATGATTACTTTTGCTTTTGATACTTTAAGTACATGTTTAGGATTTTTCCGGGAACCATCACCTTATCGTGGTGGAGAGGTTTGTGTGTCCCTATGAACCTGAGGGCTGTGTTGTCTGGAGCTTTGTGCTCCTGGTAGGGTCTCCCAAGGCAAAGTGGTCTCAGGTGAGGGGCCAGACAAAGAATGGTTAAAAAATCCTATGAAAAATCGAGGAAGGGATGAAGTGACCCTGCCCGGAGGAAGCCTGGGGCCCCCGTCTGGAGCCAGGCCCAAATGGAGGGCTCGTCAGCGAGCGTCTGGTGGCCAGGTTTGCCACGGAGCCCGGCCAGGCACAGCCCGAAAAAGCTATGTGGCGGACATCTCTCCATCCCATGGGCCCACCACCTGTGGGAGGAACCGCTGGGGTCGGGTGCGCTGCCACATGGGTGGCAGTGAAGGTCAGGGGCCTCGACGGACCAGACCCGGGCAGCAGAGGCTGGCTCTGGGGACGTGGAATGTCACCTCTCTGTGGGGGAAGGAGCCGGAACTTGTGCGGGAGGTGGAGCGCTACCGGTTAGATCTGGTGGGGCTTACCTCTACGCACAGTCTTGGTTCTGGAACCATACTCCTGGATAGGGGTTGGACTCTTTTCTTCTCCGGAGTTGCCCAGGGTGTGAGGCGCCGGGCGGGTGTGGGGATACTCACAAGCCCCCGGCTGAGCGCCACTACGTTGGAGTTTAACCCGGTGGACGAGAGGGTCGCCTCCCTACGCCTGCGGGTTGTGGGGGGGAAAACTCTGACTGTTGTTTGTGCATATGCACCGAACAAGAGTTCGGAGTATTCGGCCTTCTTGGAGACCTTGAGTGGAGTCCTGCATGGGGCTCCAGTCGGGGACTCCATAGTTCTGCTGGGGGACTTCAACGCGCACGTGGGTAATGATGGAGACACATGGAGAGGCGTGATTGGGAGGAACGGCCTCCCTGATCTAAACCAGAGTGGTTGTTTGTTGTTGGACTTCTGTGCTAGTCATGGATTGTCTATAACGAACACCGTGTTCGAACATAGGGATGCTCATAAGTGTACTTGGTACCAGAGCACCCTAGGCCAAAGGTCGATGATTGATTTTATAATCGTTTCATCTGATCTGAGGCCATATGTTTTGGACACTCGGGTGAAGAGAGGGGAGGAGCTGTCAACCGATCACCATCTGGTGGTGAGTTGGGTCAGGGGGTGGGGGAAAACTCTGGACAGACCTGGTAAGCCCAAACGGGTAGTGCGGGTAAATTGGGAACGTCTGGAGGAGGCCCCTGTCCGACAGACTTTGAACTCACACCTCCGGCGGAGCTTTTCGTGCATCCCTGTGGAGGCTGGGGGCATTGAACCCGAGTGGACAATGTTCAAAGTTTCCATTGCTGAAGCTGCGGTGAGGAGCTGTGGTCTTAGGGTCTTAGGTGCCTCAGGGGGCGGTAACCCACGAACACCGTGGTGGACACCGGTGGTCAGGGAAGCCGTCCGACTGAAGAAGGAGTCTTTCCGGGATATGTTATCCCAGACGACTCTGGAGGCAGCTGCAAGGCACCGAAGGGCCCGAAGGGCTGCAGCCTCTGCCGTGAAAGAGGCAAAGCAGCGTGTGTGGGAGAAGTTCGGAGAAGACATGGAGAAGGACTTTCGGTCGGCACCAAGGTACTTCTGGAAAACCGTTCACCACCTCAGGAGGGGGAAGCGGGGAACCATCCAAGCTGTGTACAGTAAGGATGGGACGCTGTTGACCTCAACTGAGGAGGTAATAGGGCGGTGGAAGGAGCACTTTGAGGAACTCCTAAATCCGACTAATACGCCCTCTATGGTAGAGGCAGAGCTGGAGGATGAGGGGGGGATTGGCATCAATTTCCCTGGTGGAGGTTGCTGAGGTAGTTAAACAACTCCACAGTAGCAAAGCCCCAGGAATTGATGAGATCCGTCCAGAAATGCTTAAAGCTCTGGGTGTGGAGGGGTTGTCTTGGTTGACACGCCTCTTCAACATTGCGTGGAAGTCTGGGACGGTGCCTAAGGAGTGGCAGACCGGGGTGGTGGTTCCCCTTTTTAAAAAGGGGGACCAGAGGGTGTGTGCCAATTACAGGGGTATCACACTTCTCAGCCTCCCGGTAAAGTCTACTCCAAGGTGCTGGAAAGGAGGGTTCGGTCGATAGTCGAATCTCAGGTTGAAGAGGAACAATGCGGATTCCGTCCTGGTCGTGGAACAACGGACCAGATCTTTACTCTCGCAAGGATCCTGGAGGGAGCCTGGGAGTATGCCCAACCAGTCTACATGTGTTTTGTGGATCTGGAGAAGGCGTTTGACCGGGTGCCCCGGGAGATACTGTGGGAGGTGCTGCGGGAGTACGGGGTGAGGGGGTCCCTTCTCAGGGCCATCCAATCTCTGTACGACCAAAGCGAGAGCTGTGTCCGGGTTCTCGGCAGTAAGTCGGACTCGTTTCAGGTGAGAGTTGGCCTCCGCCAGGGCTGCGCTTTGTCACCAATCCTGTTTGTAGTATTTATGGACAGGATATCGAGGCGTAGTCGGGGTGGAGAGGGGTTGCAGTTCGGTGGGCTGGGGATCTCATCGCTGCTTTTTGCAGATGATGTGGTCCTGATGGCATCATCGGCCTGTGACCTTCAGCACTCACTGGATCGGTTCGCAGCCGAGTGTGAAGCGGCTGGGATGAGGATCCGCACCTCTAAATCCGGAGGCCATGGTTCTCAGCAGGAAACCGATGGAGTGCCTTCTCCAGGTAGGGAATGAGTCCTTACCCCAAGTGAAGGAGTTCAAGTACCTTGGGGTCTTGTTCGCGAGTGAGGGGACAATGGAGCGGGAGATTGGTCGGAGAATCGGCACAGCAGGTGCGGTATTACATTCAATTTATCGCACTGTTGTGACGAAAAGAGAGCTGAGCCAGAAGGCAAAGCTCTCAGTCTACCGGTCAGTTTTTGTTTCTACCCTCACCTATGGTCATGAAGGCTGGGTCATGACCGAAAGAACAAGATCCAGGGTACAAGCGGCCGAAATGGGTTTCCTCAGGAGGGTAGCTGGCGTCTCCCTTAGAGATAGGGTGAGAAGCTCAGTTATCCGTGAGGAGCTCGGAGTAGAGCCGCTGCTCCTTTGCGTCGAAAGGAGCCAGTTGAGGTGGTTCGGGCATCTGGTAAGGATGCCCCCTGGGCGCCTCCCTAGGGAGGTGTTCCAGGCACGTCCAGCTGGGAGGAGGCCTCGGGGAGACCCAGGACTAGGTGGAGGGATTATATCTCTAACCTGGCCTGGGAACGCCTCGGGCTCCCCCAGTTGGAGCTGGTTAATGTGGCCCGGGAAAGGGAAGTTTGGGGTCCCCTGCTGGAGCTGCTACCCCCGTGACCCGATCCCGGATAAGCGGATGAAGATGGATGGATGGATGGTTTAGGATATTAAATGCATTTTTGCATTGTGGAAGTGGTACTTTTACTAAAGTAAAGGATCTGAATGTCACATTCCTGCTCTGCTCTTATTTTGTGTTTTTGGACTTCCTGTTTTATTTTGAAATGTTTTGTTTGTTGTCATTACAGGTCACTTGTCTTCCCCTCTTTGTCTGTTTTCCCACCTGTGTAATTACCTTCCCACAGTGTTGCCAACTCTTTTCCAATGAAAGTCGCTAGCACCGGCTCCAAAAGTCACTAAAAGTCGCTAGATGACGTCATACGCTCATTTGCATATTTTTTACGTCATTACGCAATCATTTGTATAAAGACTGCTCCTCCTCTATTGGCCAGCCGAGGGTGCCAATGTCACCGAGGGTTTTTCAGCGCACTCAACCTGTGACATCAGAACTTCATAGACCTGTGACTGTTACCTCTGAGGTTCATGTTGCAGAGGAGCCGATGCACCTGGGTGGAGCTCGTCTTTCACAGGAGGAACGTCGACGTCGCATGAGGGAGGGTCGCTGCATCTACTGTGCCCAGCTGGGACACGTCATCGCTTCTTGTCCAGTAAAAGGACAGGCTCATCAGTAGGCGGGAGGGCGCTGGTGAGTCGAACTCGATCTCAGGCGGTGCTGGTGGATTTGTGCGCAGACACCAGTCTTATGGACGCCAGTCTCGCCAGTGAACTATTGCTGGACTCTGTTCGGCTTGCCAGGCCATTGGAAGCCACGGCGTTGGATGGTAGGTTACTCTGGCGAGTAACCCA
Organism: Sander vitreus; assembly: GCF_031162955.1. Classification (NCBI taxonomy): domain Eukaryota; kingdom Metazoa; phylum Chordata; class Actinopteri; order Perciformes; family Percidae; genus Sander; species Sander vitreus. The sequence goes on along the minus strand of NC_135857.1, from coordinate 29,032,850 downwards.
CCGCACCTCCCCTGTGTCAGTGATGTTCTTGGATGGTCACACTGACATTGTTACATTTCATTTGTTTCATTCTTCTACACACCCTGTTGTTCTCGGGTTTCCCTGGCTCACGGTTCACAACCCCCACATTGACTGGCACATGGGCAAGATTATCAACTGGGGAAATGACTGTGAGCGGACATGTTTTCCTGTTCGCCTTGAAATGGGAGAAAACAAATTGGCTGTTTCAGAGGACAAGAAGGAGAGCTCGTCAGTGGACTTTCCTGATCTCTCTGGCATCCCTGAATGTTACATGGATTTAAAGGACGTTTTCAACAAAACTAAGGCCACTTCTTTGCCCCCCCCCCACAGACCCTATGATTGTGCGATAGATTTATTGCCGGGTACGTCTCCTCCTAAGGGGCGCCTGTTCTCTCTGTCTCTTCCCGAGATGGCGGCTATGAGAGACTATGTGGGGGCTTCACTGGCAGCTGGGATTATTCGTCCTTCCTCTTCTCCAGCGGGTGCCGGTTTTTTCTTTGATGGAAAGAAGGACAAGTCCCTCTGTCCCTGTATTGATTACAGGGGACTTAATGACATTACGATAAAGAACCGATACCCATTGCCTACGGCTTTTGAACTGCTTCAGGGTGTGAAGGTGTTCACCAAACTGGATCTTCGCAACGCCTACCATTTAATGAGAATAAGGCAGGGCGATGAATGGAAGACGGCTTTCAACACTCCTACTGGTCATTACGAATACCTGGTAATGCCTTTTGGACTCACTAATGCCCCTGCTGTGTTCCAGGCGTTGGTGAATGACATTTTAAGAGACATGTTGGACATCTTCGTGTTTGTTTATCTGGACGACATCCTGATTTTCTCTCCTGATCCTGTGTCACATGTTCAACATGTGCGGCTGGTGCTGCAGAGACTTTTGGACAATCAGCTTTATGTTAAGCCGAAAAATGTGAGTTTCACGTTTCCACTGTGTCCTTCCTGGGCTTTGTGGTTTCTGAGGGAGAGTTCCGGATGGACCCAGAGAAGGTGAGGGCAGTTGCTGAATGGCCTACACCTACCAGCCGCAAGGAGGTCCAGAGGTTTCTCGGGTTTTCCAACTTCTACCGCAAGTTCATCAGAAGCTTCAGTACGGTGGCTGCTCCTCTTCATGATCTTACTTCTGTCAAGATGCCTTTCCAGTGGTCTCCAGCAGCTGAACGGGCATTTTCTCACCTCAAAAGAAGTTTCTCTTCTGCTCCTGTGTTGGTCCTGCCGGATCCACTACGCCAGTTCGTGGTTGAGGTGGACGCTTCAGATGTGGGTGTTGGAGCTGTTCTTTCGCAACGTTCCTCGCAGGATGAGAGACTTCATCCCTGTGCGTTCCTGTCCCGTAAGCTGACTGGAGCTGAGAGGAACTACGATGTTGGCAATCGGGAGTTACTGGCAGTTAAGGTGCCTCTGGAGGAGTGGCGTCATTGGCTCAAAGGAGCGGAACAGCCGTTCCTGGTCTGGACCGACCACAATAATCTAGAGTACCTACGTTCTGCCAAAAGACTTAATTCACACCAGGCTAGGTGGGCTCTGTTCTTTAACAGATTTGACTTTACCCTTTTCTATCGTCCTGGTTCCAAGAACGTCAAGCCAGATGCTTTGTCCCGCCTGTTTGATCCTGACCCATCTCCTGAAGAACCTACGAACATTTTACCTGCTTCCTGTGTCTTGGGAGCCATTGCTTGGGAGGTGGAGGAAAGGGTTAAAGGGGCACAAGGAGGTCTCACGGTTCTGCCTGGCTGCCCTCTTAATCATCTGTTTGTTCCAGTTGAACTCCGTGGTCAGGTGGTCCATTGGGCGCACACCTCTCTTCTCACCTGCCATCCTAGCGTCAAGAGGACCATGTTTGTGGTGCGGCAACGGTTCTGGTGGCCGTCCATGGAGAAGGAGGTTGGAGAGTATGTGGGGGCCTGTCCGGTCTGTGCTCAGAATAAGACTTCTTGACAAGCTTCTGCTGGCCTCTTACAACCCCTGTCTGTTCCCAAGCGTCCTTGGTCAGACATTTCCAGTGCTGACAGTAGTTGACAGATTCACCAAGATGGTACATTTCTTTCCTCCTTCCAAGTTACCCTCTGCTAAGGAGACGGTGGAGGTTCTACTTGCCCAGGTGTTCAGGCTTCATAGGTTCCCGACGGAAGTGGTGTCAGATCTGGGTCCCCAATTCATCTCTCAGTTTTGGAAGGCTTTCTGTGCTCTTATCAGAGCTACAGTAAGCTTATCTTCAGGTTACCACCCCCAGTCTAATGGACAGACAGAAAGACTCAATCAGGAGATGGAGACGAGTCTTCGTTGCCTGGTCTCGCAGAACCCGGCGTCATGGTCCAAACAGTTGTTGTGGGTGCAATATGTTCACAACACCCTGCCCTGCTCTTCTACCGGTTTGTCTCCGTTCCAGTGCGCTTATGGGTAGCAGCCGCCATTGTTCTCAGCACTCGAGCAGGAGGTAGGAGTCCCTTCTGCGGTGGCTCTGGTCAGACGTTGTCGGCGAACCTGGACGAGGGCTCGACAGGTTCTTCTGAGAAATAGAGACCAATACAAGGCGGGCTGACCGACGGAGATCTGTGGCTCCTCAGTATCGAGTGGGACAAAGAGTTTGGTTGGCTACCAAGGACCTTCCACTACGTGTCGAGTGTCGTAAGTTGGCTCCTCGATTTGTGGGTCCGTTTCCTGTGTCCAAGATTGTTAACCCTGTGGCTGTCCAGTTGAAACTTCCCAGATCTTTGAGAGTTCATCCCACATTCCATGTGAGCAAGGTCAAGCCTGTTAAGGAGAGCGCGTTGGTTCCAGTCACTCCTCCTCCTCCTCCTCCACCTCGGTTCATTGACGGGGGCCCCGGGTTATTCTCGTGAAATTAGACTTATGAGGTGTCATGAAGCATTTTGATGAGAAGATAAGAAAAGAAGAAGAATACAGTTAGAAACATCTCTTCATGTACTATTTTGCACATGCTTTCAAATGACATCATAAATTCAATTTTTTCTTTTTTTTCCACATTTAAGGGGAAATTTGTCATTACCACAACGTGTCCATGACTGGATTTGGGTTCTTTGAGATGAAAATATTAATAATTAAAAAATATAAAAAAGAAAAAGCTTCAGTGCATGTTATACTATAAAGATTTACAATAAAGAAACATGTGGTATTTGGTGATCATTGGTAAATGTATTGACAATAATAAGGAATATAAATGTGTCCAAGACCAATTTTCTCATCCTCCGCAACAATTTTCAATCATTGTTTAAGTCCTCAAGGAACTAACATTTTCAAGGAATTTTGTTGGAAGGGACATAATTGACTGTGGCACTCAAGATGGCTACCAGGTAAGCAGTTCTTATTTTTTCTCTCCAAGTAAAAGTTAAAATTTTGTTTGTCATAGTACCGACACGACTTTTTAGTTCTCATTACTGAAACATGAGTTTGTGAAGTTTTAAAAAATGTTACCATTTTAATTTTTTTATTACTATATACACCATAATGGTCTAAATATAAAAAGTGCGGGAAAGTTTAGCTAACCCTCATTTAGCTTCCACAGTTAGCAAGAATGTTTAAGGTCACTCATCCTCCGCAACACCATTATCATTCACCGCAACAATTGAAGGCCTGTTGCGGTGGAGAGACACAATGTTTCGGTAATGAGAAACAGACTTATGAAGGAGGGACATGCACTCTAACTTTTGCTCATTTCAATATAACTTGATATTTGCCTCAAACACTTCTTGAACAGATTGCATAAACAAAACAGCTATTACAACCCCCCCAGCAGGGGTCACTAATTTTTCATTTTTATGTAGTGCTTCCACAAAAAGCAGTATGAATGCAGTATAGGCCACCTACTATACATGTAATATTATTTAATATTAAATAGTTTTACTGTAAAACAATGTATTTCTATGTCTTTTTACAAAATGTTACAATCAAGATGGCTATTGTGTATTTTGTTACAGGCAAGCATCAGTTGAAAAGAAAAGGGCATCAGCGAAAGACAGGCTGGCAAAGCATAGAGAGAAAATATACAGCAATCCAGTGTTACTTGAGGAGTACAGAAGAAAGGAGAGAGAGAGGTCAGGGGACAGGGTGATAATAGGGAAAAAATATAATTTGGAATTCATTGATATGACCAACACTTGCACTCCCACTCCCATACAGACACACGCGCACAGAAACACAAGTACACACACAGACATGCATGCATGTGCATACATGCACACACACACACACACACACACACACACACATGCGCAAACGTGAAGGCTGACCTAATTGTACAGTATATATTGTATACACACGCACTCTTTCACACACAGACATGCATGCCCATGTGTGTGCGTACATACATACACACACACACACACACACACACACACACACACACACACACACACAGACACACAGCATAATTGTACAGTATATATTGTACATACACACACTCTTTCACACACATCACACACACACACACACACACTCTCACAGACTCTCTCTCTCTCTCTCTCTCTCTCACACACACACACACACACACACACACACACACACACACACACACACACACACACACACACACACATCATTCCTAAATGAACAATTGTGTGCAATTATGATCATAGTCCAAAGTTTGTATATATCAGTGCTTATTGCATTTCACCTTTCATTAATTTTTCCTTTTCCAGGTATCGGAAACGTAAGGAAATGGTCAAATTAAGACTACTCAGGACCTCACAAGTGGACAGCATGAGAGAAATAAAAAAATAAAAAGGAGGAAAAATTCAGCAAAATATTACAGAAAAAAAAAGTACACCGTCCGCAAACTCCTGGCGGTGAGGAAGAGGAGTCGTGGTCGTCAGTTTCTGGTGGACTGGGAGGGGTACGGTTCAGAAGAAAGAACATGGGTTTCGGCTAGCAATATCCTGGTTCCGAGTCTGATCCAGGATCAATCAATCAAAATCAATTCAATCAAATGTTGAAATGAGCCCGTCTCTTGTGCTGTGATAAATTAGCCTGAAACTAACGCTTACCTGTTCAAGAGGAAATTAGCCAACTCTGCGGCCTTTTGGGCTCTAAGCTGTCTCCATCTTTCAAATACATCATTAATATTTACCCAGGGTTTGTTACGTCTCTGGTTACGCAACTGTCAGAAACATGCCGTTTTTTTTAGGTCAGGTAGAATCTATCTCCGTGGAGCCTGTTCTTTTGTTTGCTGATTTCATGGCTGTACTAACCTTTACAGCTGTAGCGCGCTGGGTTTTCGTGTTTACAGGTATATCTGGCAACCCGTCCTGGCTGTCAAACTGGGCAGTTGATAACAACACGCAGGCCAAATAACAAACAGAAATTCCGTCACGAAACCGAAATTTCAAAAGGAGAAAATACTGGCATTAGCATTGTTGTCAGAAAAGATAGTATTTCAACTTAGCATGTTGAAAAGAAGTGAACAAAAAAAGCATCAAAAGTGCTAAAAAGAAGGTACAAAAACATAATTCAATGTGTCAAAAAAACATAAAAAAAAAAAAAAAGGGTAAAAGAAAATTTCATTTTCGATTTTGACCCGAGAGGACAAGTGGTTGACAGGAAGACAACACAAGGGTTAAGACTATTGTATGAATCCTACTGATTGGCTTGTTGCTTCCAACTGGGAGTCACTCTTCATTTATTATGGTTGGTTATGTTCAGTTACAGGTACTTCTGAAATTTCCAACTATTTTCTGAAACCACTGTGTGGGCGTCGACCTTTCCACCAAGCAGTAGGCGTGGTCCTCTTATGTCTTTGGTACATGCCATTAGGTCTACGCCAGATATGATGCACTGAGCAGCAGAGTGTTTTTAACTGTTTTAACATTAGAGCTAGACTGCTGCTGAACTTCCGTTTTTCTCACGTCAACATTTTCTTTTCAGTAGTTGTACAAGATGGGAAGACTGTACAAACGAAAGGAGCCACGAGAAAGAACTGATGAAACAATAGACATAGGGGCTGGCCTCTCTCCTCTGTCAGGGGAAGCCGCGGGCGACTTGGCTGAGCCACACAAACCTGTTTCTGGTTTGACTGTCCAGGATGTGGCCGGTCGTCAAAAAGGTATGGCGTTTATCTATAGGCCTATGGCAGGTGTTTAAACATTAGATTGGAATTTTAGATATTAGCCTACAAATGCAGAATAGTAATGTTCCAATACTCTCATTTAATGCGTGTTAGACTGAATTGTAGAAACGCCTCTGTTCAGTTCAACAGTACAAACTCCAGTCTCCAGAATGTACACAACTTTGAATCAACACCTCTCGAAAACAGTTAACTAAACATTATAGCCTCCACGAAGGTAGGATTTATTGCAGAACTGTTGTTTCAGATTGATTTAGCTAATAAACTGCCAACTGAGTATGTTTTGTAAAATCATAAACTGAAATGTAAATAATTATATTAGAATTTTAAAATATCACGTAGTGGATAAAGTTGCATAAAATAGAAATACTTGAGTTAGTGCAATCAACTCAGTACTTAACTTGACATATTTAGCAACTTTCCGCCAGAACTGCAAAACAGTTTGAGCAGATATTGACAAATGAGTCGTCTTATGTTACTAGGCTACGATCAGGTCTCCATTTTGGTAACAGTAAAGGGCAGAGGATACAAAAATCATGTTTGTGCCTGAAGTGTTGGGAAGGTTTTTGCCAGTTGATGTCATACTGAAAGAGCTATTTCAAGCCAGTTTGAGCTTGTTCAATTAATAATAATCTACTGTGTTTACAGCTCAAATAGAGTCAGAGAAAACAGTAGTGTTAATAACTATCTTTTGTGACAGCAAGCTAACTGTTCCTGTCATCTTAATGCTGGTATTAGACTACAGCTAGTCCAATTATGACCCAATGCAGAGTCAGACGTGAGGCATTTGGTACAGCAGTTTGCCTCCTCCATCTAAAGTTGTGTGTAATATGAAAGGACAGCTGATTCTGCATTGGTTTGTCAATGTTGTGTTGTCTGACCCTGCATGGAGGTTAACCATCCACTGTTTCTTCACCAGGTGCAAGAGTTTCCATGTATGGGGGGGAGAAGGTCTACCTTGGAGTCCGTGTCAAAATGCCTGTAAGGGATCTACTGAGAAAAATCCGCATAGCCCAAGGCTGTAAACCTCAAGAGTTTCAGGTAATTTTGTCAAAATGTAGACACAATCACTAAGCGTTAAATCACATTTGGTTTTATTTTACACCAACTCTGATTGATACGTTTACTTTCTGTATTGCATGTTTACAGTTAGTTTACTGGTTGGTTGGTTGGTTGCGGCATGCAATTCCAAACATGTACTCTAATATGAGGAAACGTTTCCTGATGGTAACACTATAGCAACAATCTTACAAATCATACAAATCATCCATAAGTGCTTTAGGTTTTAAAGTTTTACCAAAAAGTCTGATTGTAGTTGATACACAGGGGACATTGTGTTTTATGACTTGTTGTGTTGAATGATCTTTATTTATCAAACCTTTTAATTTATCTTTATTTTATTGTATTTATTGTTTTTGACAAAAATGTGCCTTTCCATATATGACAATCCACCAAACTTACAAACACCAAACTGTGCGAATACTTTTCCTGATGGTTGCATGTTCAACTGTCTTACAATGAATCCTGAAAAAATAGCTGGATATCAAATGTCATCCGCTTTATTCATAGTCTTTTTATGCATGGAAAAACTACACTACAGTTTGCTTAGAGGATAACTAAGACATGTCTTTTCAGTGCATTTATTTGGTGTAACCAGAGTTGGAAATGTGTTTTTTACCTGCACAAAATATGCTAAGCTGTAGGCGTAAAAACTCCAGACCTCAAGCATTTTATTTTGGTCTGTTAGACATCTAATCTATACTATTATACGTGCAAGCGGGGAATGTTTGTTTGTTTCTGAAAAAATCTGAAGCATTTAAAAGACAACTCACCCTGATTCAACTTTTTTTCTTTTCACGACACAAATGTGTGAATGCAGGAGATATACGGAAAAACAGTTAAAGGTCAGTAAAACCTACATCTATGAGCGTTAGGAATTTAGGTGTGGTGTCTTGGAGATTTTTGTTCCTCCCTAGAGCTACACATTCTAAAGTTTGGATCACCTGCCACAAAAGCCTGATTGGGTCCAGTCAGATGTCTGAGACTACTACTCTATCTTGTTGAATGGTCTTTCATGTGTTTAGGTTGAAGAAAGTCCTCTTTACAAATAGATGTTATTAAGGGTTTGTTTTGTACATGGTGAACAAAACGCTGTGCAATTGTTCAACTGACTGATGATTGACTTCAATGGACTGACAATCGAAAGGGTAGAAAGAGATAAAGATACCTCTGAGCAACAGTTAAATAAGAATAGAAGAAATCGCCAGTCATTGGTAGAAGAAACTGGAAGCTTGGCATCACAATGTGTGCAGATTTAAAAAGTAACAGGTTCCTGTTTCAGTGTCAAGTGCATAATAATGCAGCCTATAACACGCTGGAATCAAAAGGCGTGCTGCTTTAGCAGAGCTCTTCTTCAATCTTCCCAATAGAAATCTGAGGTTAGTCTAGGGTTAGCACTATTGGAACTGGATCAGGGAATATCAGCTGAACATACTAGATACTAGACTGACAAATCACAGTTTAAACATATTCAGTCTAACCACTGAGTAGTCTGCAGAGGGCCTAAAGAAAAACAGCATCCCAAAATATTCAGAGCCCACGTGCGGTTCAATAAGGATCGAGGGTCACTTACGCTTTTCTGGACTGGAAAACAAATTCAAAATCCAAGTTCCAACAGTGTGTAACACTATGGGGCAATCGACTAAATGGAATTTTTAATAATTAATTCTTCTTCCTTTGGGGGCAAAACTATCATCAATATACCAGCTCATTCCAAACTTGTGAATGGCAGTGTTTATTCTAGATAGATACAGAGGTTGTGTGGCTCATGAAACAACAGGAAGGAACAAAAACCTGCAAGAACCGTGTTTGCAGTATGCTAACTAAACTCGCTTTCCCTCTACTTTTAAGTGAAAACATATTGAGTACCCTCAGCCTTAAACTTTTTCTTTCACAGTAGACAAGCAACGAGTCAAAACTAGCAAAGGACGCCGATGTACCAAGGTGAGTGTTGAAAAGCCCAAACCCCAGGTAAGCTGCAAAGCTGTAAATCAGATCTCAGTTTTGAGGATTTTTTTGTTTTTTTAAGTAACTCTAAATATCTTGGCTGCCTTTGGCTTGCAGAGAAAACGCCCCACCAAAAGCCTGGAGGAGCTGGCAATCATTGTTGAGGTGCTGGAGGAGGATCTCAGAACTGGCAACACCTGCCTGTCCCCTCCCCAATATTTGTCCCCCTCCAAACCTCCAGTGTCTCCTGAGTGGTCTCCAACTGGTAAGTCATGGGGACCCGATCCACATTTATATAGTTACTCTTTAAAATATAACTTTGATAAATATGTTAACAGCAAACTACTCCCACCCCTCACATGCCACTTCTTCTCACTAAGGTACTGGGTACAGTAGTGATGAGTCGGATGAAATGATCCCCAGCCCCCAGTCCTACATGACCTACTCCCCAGGCACAGCAGAGTACCAGCAAGCCCTGTCCCCTCCAGGCTCCATGCACACCAGCCTCCATCATTCCAACATTAGAAACATTGGAGGAGTTGGTGGACGAGGGGAGGAGTGGGCTTATCCCCAGGTCCACGACTGGAACCGGAACAACTCTGCTTTCTTTTGGGCCCAGCTTCAGAAAGAAGAGAGCCAGCTCAGGGACATCTGTGACGCTGCACTGCTGGCCCCCGATGGACACGCCAGGACGTAAGTTTGGTGTTATTGTATGCATGTGGAAATTATGCAGTACATTAGGGCTGGGCGATATAGAGAAAATCAAATATCACGATATACTTGACCAAATACCTAGATGTCGATATTGCAACGATACTGTATGGTTGACTATTGGTGCTTTAACAAAATGTTATTTACACAATGAGTTTTTTGATAAATAATCTCCAGAAATGACTTGGTGGGTAAAGGTAAATAATAGAACAGCTAGAACAGTCTGGTAAGTTCAGAAAAGTACATCACTTTACTATAATGCAGCCTGTAAAACCAGGAAAAGACAACACTCACCATATTACGATATCCAAAATCTAAGACGATATCTAGTCTCATATCGCGATATCGATACAACATCGATCTATTGCCCAGTCCTACAGTACATCCACTAATCGAAGAGGGTCTCCATTGTAAAAAGTGTGACATTTAAAAATGAATAAAAACAAAAACTGACCCCCCAAAAACCCAGAGCGCTGTAACAACCAGCTATGAGGCGAGATCAGCAGTTTGAGTCAACAGGCTGCCAACAAGTTCTCTTTGGCTTTCCTTCTGGTAGTGGTTTTGCCGTAACATGTAATTCTTTATATAAGTTTAATTTGTGCTGCTCCGTGCTTTCTCTTTTAATGTCCGTCTTCTTCATAAGGAATAGATGATCTGTGTTTAATGTCTCCAATCTGTGGTTTAAAGACATGAACAGTTCTAAAACCAGGCCTGAAATTGTTGTATCGTATTAGCTTTTTAATGCTATTAATTAATGATGAAAATGAATGATGCTGACGTTTTGTTTTTAGTCTTGACTTTTCGATTTCATTTTCAGTTAGTTTTAGTCAGTTGTTAGTGTTTTAGTATAGTTTCAGTTTTTCAGGAAGGTTTAGTTTTATACATTTAGTTTTAGTTTTACAGTAGACTGTTTTTTTTGTTTTTTTTGACTTATTGTCAAGTCTGTTCAATTTCTGTGGTTCAATGTCATGAGAGTTGACAGAAATGCATGCTGTTTTTCAGTAGTGTTAAAATATAGCTGGAATATATATATATAAAAACTGAAATAATTCATTTTTATTATATTTCTATTAGTTTTTTAACCTGGCAATATAGTTTTAGTTTAGTCTTTCTTGAAGGTATTAGTTTTCATTTAGTTTCAGTTAACTACAAATATTTTACTGCTTATATCCTGTTTAAGTTTACTATAAAACCCTGCTTACTGGGACACTTACTAGTAACACATGCTTTTCTTCAAAGCCAAAATGGCTGCTGTGAAAAAGACCTACTGTGGTTCAGTTTGTTGATCTCACTCAGGCCCTCAGGCTTCTTGCAATTACGTTCTTCTTTCTCAGCTTGCTTTATGAAACGCCTCTACTAACTACACGGTATATAACCCATGTTCAGACCTGTTCCCTCTTACAAGATTGTGTCAGTGAATACCTTTACTGTGAAGTACTTCCTTTTTGTCTAAAATATGTCTGATTGTTCTTGTCCCTTCAGAGCTCTCCATAAAGTGGCGTGTGTCGGGAAGAGGGCACTGGGCTATGCGATCGCGAAAAGGATGGCCGCATTTAACAGCCTCGACCTCAAAGACTCTGAGGGAATGGTACAGTACAAGACATTTGAGATACAGTCTTAGTTTTTGTATATAAAACATTATTTTCCCTGTGATTATTTCAACCACATTTCAGGAGCTTTTATGTACAGTGTATATACAATAGATATCAATGTGGCACAAAAGAGAAATTTGTTGTATTTGCCTCCATGTTAATATGTACAATTAGGTGGTAAGTCTCATAGATACTGCTTTAACTGCAATTGGAAAGCCAGTTTACACAATATACTGTATCATTGCATGATGCATACTGAACAATAATGGCAGGTGTATTTAAACATATACTGTATCTGGATGATATTTAAGTAGCAGCAACCTAAAACTCTTCGCTTTCATTTTACAGCTACATTTACACTGGTGCAATCAAACATATTAGTAACTATTCAGTGTTTAAATGTCTGATGGATACTATTGGTGCCTTAACTAGGGGTGTGAATCTTCACTGGTCTCCCGATTCGATTACGATTATCCTGTCAACGATTCAAATCGATTCAATATCACGATGCATCACAATGAGTCACCTCCTCATATTTATATTTTGCTACACATGGTTTTCGGTTGGTGGTCTGTCACTGCATCGATGCAGAATCATCCTTGTCCGCATCGCATGCATTGATGCAGTGATTAATTTCAACACCCCTAACCTTAACCACAGGTATAAGAAAACAAATTAATTGTTAAATGTAATTGGATGTAAATGGATCTCTGTTCACAGACCGCCCTCCTCCATGCAGCAAAGCACAACCACCACCTGATGGTAGCGGATCTGATCCATTTGGGGGCCAACGTCAATGAGACCAACAACTCAGGAAAGACCTGCCTCCACCTCAGTGCTGAGAAAGGCTACATCAGAGTCCTGGAGGTTAGAGCCTCGTTTTCGTCTCTACTGATCAAAATGTGTTGTCTCTGTTTTTTTATGTGACAAGTGGTATTTCAGACACCACTGATGGGATATGAGCAAAACATGAGCGACTTATGCGCCTCATCATTGGGTTCCAGGATTTGAAGAATGACACTGATAGGCAGTAAATTAACACTTCTAGAAGAAAAAAAAGTCACCTGTCAATTGGGCAAGAGAATGACTGCGTGTGTGCGGTCTACTCACTGTTCCTTTTTTTTCCTCATTACATTTAATTTCTGAGGCTCGCAGTTCACAAGCATTGCTCACATATCGGATCATATTTACTTTTACAGAGCAACATGACTTAGTTTGTCAGAAGGTATTTAGTGCTCCAGTTATGGTTTCCTTTGATCCAAACTAACACGTTTTTCAGGTACATGTGTCCTCTGTGTTGGCATTCAAGTCATTAAAATGGCTCAGAAGAAAAGCTGTGACAAAAACTCACGTAGCCGGTTTTGCAAGACACGCCGACTGTGTACAGCGTGTCATTTGCGTTTCATAGGTGAAGCAAAAACGGAACATGTGTAACCTACCATTATTCTTTAAAGTAAATGTTTTCTTCCAGCTGTGGTCACTTTTGTAGCACAGCTCAAATGTAAGAAAAAAAGAACTGATTTTGATAATCGATTAATTGTTTCATTTAAAAAAAAAAAAAAAAAGAGAGAATCCAAGCAAGAATACACTCTGTTGTCTGCCTACAGCCATGTGAAGGCGGCAGGTATGTGTTCCTTGAATGCCACGCATTGCCAAAGCGTTGTGCATGCTAAATTAAGTGGGTGTACCTCAATTAAATCAAAACACACAAACAGATGTGCTCTTGTTCACATCCTACTGTACCTTGCTTTCTAGCTTATGTGGTTCAGTGTCAGCAGTGTAGAATATGATAATAATAATGATAATAAATTGAATATGTATAGCGCTTTTCAAGGACTCAAAGTCGCTTTACAGGGCTAGGTAGAAAACAAAAACAAAACAAGATTCAGGCACAGATATATATGATGATGTTGTAGGGACACATCTTGGAAAGGTTTGTTTTTCTCAGTAATCTACATTACTGGAATCGCTCAAGACTTCCATTGTCCACCAATCTGTTTCCTTTATCCTCATCTTAGAGCACCAGGGCCACAACGGCTGTGGTACCGATGTCCGGAAACATGGCAACATATTTGTGCTGCGTTATACTATATTCACATTTGGACTGCTTTATTGTAACTCTGCACATCTCGGACAAGAATCTTAGTTTGTTTCTGTGCAGGAGCTGCTCTGAACTCCCCTACCAAACCAAACTATCTTTAACCAGTGTTAACCAATGTTTTCTTTAAGGTTCTGAGACAGGCGATGATGGACGGTGTGTATGTTGACGTTGAAGCCACTGATAACTCTGGTAAGTACTGTAACCTTTCAAATCCCTGAGGCTACTAAATATTAATAGTAAACTGTATTCATAAAGCTCTTTTCCAAAAACAGGTTTACAAGGTGCTTAACAATTAGAGTAAAAGGGATGCTCAAGAGTGGTCGCATATTAGGATACACAAAATGGTAATAAAATAATCAAAATGAAAACCTTTTAAAACATAACAATAGAAAAAAAAGAGTTTGGTTTGTTTATTTGTTTCACACACACAAATAAAAATCACATTAAGGAAATATAAAATACATGGAGGTGGTGGTAGAAACATGTAAAGGCTTATATAAAAAAACAAACAGCCAAAGGACATAAAAAACTTAAAATGTAAACACAGTCACCAATAGGCCTGCATTTTAAGTATAAGAAGGTTTGAGGAAAAAAGCCTTTTATCTGCATACACAATTACCAAATACATGGTTAAAATCCTTGAATGTTTGTGAATTAAAAAATTCAAGGCCTTGAAAGTTTTTTTTTTAAATAGACATAAATATATGGGTCATTGAAAGTGCTTGCATTTATATATTTTGTGCAAGAATAGAAATTCTATAGAAGATCTTGTGATATTTGTTTTACTTAACGTTAGTTAATAGGCTATGTTTCGTTTGGTCTCTATCTCTCAACTTTAACAATATATTGTTTTGCTTTACTGTGCGACCACATAATCTGCCATCACTGTAACCCAGCACAATTGTTAAGTGTTTTACACATTCAAGCCTCTCTCTCTTTTAAATTGTTGTCTGTGAGCTTCTGTAAAGCCTGCTAGTTCTCATCATCAAAAATCTGTGTTGCAACAGTAATTAACTAGGGGTGTGCAAACAAATCGATTCCCATTCGTATCGCGATTCAAGCTCTACCGCTTCAAAATCGATTCATAGAATTCTAAAAATCGATTCATATTTTTTAATTGAAAAAAATTGGGGTCTGTATTTGAAATATCTCATGAACCGTTTATCCAATCTACTTCACACTTGGATTCCTGGGTACCTAATGAACTTGGGGATTGGAATTTGGAGCAGTTTGGACAGCGTTGGATATTAAACTGTGAATAAAACTAAAACACTGTGGGGAAAAAAAAGGTTGAGGGAAAAAAAGCGCTGCCATAAAGCTGGCTCTTCCATTGCTACCCTTCACAATAAAGGTCCATCTTAAATTCACTCGGATCATTTCGCTTAGAGGAAACTTAATCAAAAGGCATTTTTTGCTGACACCAGATCATATAGACACTATATCGTATTAAGTTGCTGTGAGCTGTAAATTCACCACTTCTTCCTTCTCACTCGGACTCACCCTCAATGCTCACCCTGGGTCCCCAGTTGTTCAAGTGTGCTGCACTAATAACATTACCGCAGCAAAATACCCCAGTGAATCAAATCCATACTTCGATGAAAAAGACAACACTAAATTGTAGTCTCTCTCTCTCTCTCTCTCTCTCTCTCTCTCTCTCTCTCTCTCTCTCTCTCTCTGTGTGTGTGTTTGTCCGTCTAGAATAAGTTTAGAATGTTCAGTTGATTAGTTTTTTTCTTTGTCAATTACCATTTTACAGCTAGGATTAGATATGGTAAGTGTATTATCAAGTCTTTATTACAGTTAGATATTAAAGTTAAAGAGTTAGGGAGTGGCTGTAGTGAATAAAAGGCTCCTTAGAAGTCCAGTCATCCAAATGTTTGTGTTTTCAGGAATGAGTGTCTTCCAGTGTGCTTCTGTGGCTCTGAAAGCCACAGTACGTAAGCTGGAAAGCAGTAAACCCCAAAATCACGTCAGTCTCCACACACTTTGCCAAGAGCAGATGATGGAAACTCTTGAGTGTCTGCTGCAGATGGGCAGCTACTTTTATACCATGGTATGACACTTTTTATTTTTATTTTTTTTCACATGCAAAAAAAAAAACATTGAATCAGTAATGTCACATAATGTACTATTACACTGCAATGACTGGAAATTAAGTATGAACCAAGAGAGATCGTTTTACAAGATGAGAGCTACATTTGGAGGAAATGATTTAGAATGACGTGTGATCATGCTATGGGAAATCTAGTCACTTTTTACTGAAGCTATAACCCCAAACCAGCCATTAAGTTTCTGTGACAGCAGCAGCCAAGCAACTCTGGTGCTGCTGCCTGCCCACAGCCCGCTAACAGTTGTAGGCAGGACACATTCAAACTGATTAAACAGTGCTGAAGACACTAAGTGAATTTGGTCCTTGTTTGTAGTTCAGCATTTTGGCGTGGCAGCACATCATGAAGAGCAGGAACTAATAATGAGTGGGTGTCCATTTTAAACTTGGTAAACACAATGTACCTAATATTTACAAAGCTACGGGACTTGTTCCTCCCTCTTCCCTTGACGAGTATGCTATTGTAGAGTACTGTAAAGTGTAAATGCTGGTATCCTTTAGAAGTGTCACACAGAGGAATTTAGATGATGAAGATGATTATGGCATGATTATGATGATCAAAGGCAGGAACACTTTTAATTTACTTTAAACTTGATGGGTCTATTTTTTAGATGTATTTGCTGTCAGCGCTAAGCTAGCATATTGCCTTTTAGGGACTGCACTTCCTCTCCTCCAGTGAAGCACTTGGTTCCAGAGGGAAAAGTCTTGATAACAATAGGGTACCGTGAGAGGATGAAAACTGACTACAAGTCAACATTTCCATTTGTCCAACACATCTCAAGACCAGATACTTCTGAAGCTCTATGGCTGCATTCTTGTCAGCCTGAACTACAGTTTACTTTGAGCTTGAATATAATAGTGTTTGTACAAAGCAAAATTAACTGAAGTACATCTGGGACTGACAAAGGACAGCTCAAACTGAAAGTTGAGCCATGTTTTGACAGCGTGGAGCTGAGTCTGATATGCTATAAAGGCCACTGTACAGGCAATAATCCTTTTTTGATTATTTAAAGGTGCACTATGAGTTCCTGCATGGTTTCAGCGCAATTTTATTTTTGTCTCAAATTGTAGGCATCTCTCCTTGATCCGCTAGCTGCCTGCCCCCTGAATACACTGTGTAAAAGCCCGGTCTCGGGAGACAACACAGGGGTCGTAAATGTCAAACAAACACTAGGGGGACAGGCTGTGCACAAAAATACAACGAACTACTCCAGCCAATCACCGACAAGATGGTTGGGGGAGGGGGAGGGGGTGGGGGTTAGTGACAGTTAGTCATAACAGTTATGGAAACATGGGGGGAGGGGCAGCCTTGCTCTGTTTTGTTTGAAATTTACTTGGAATGTCAACAGAAGTGACCATGCAGGAACTCATAGTGCACCTTTAAGTAACAACATGGCCTTTCCTCTGACACCTCCCTCAGGCCAAATATGACCAGTTATGTCCTACTCATGGTAAGGACCTCAGGAAGGTTTTCATCTACCAATTTGGTTTAATGGTGTGTAAAGAGCATTATATAGTGGTGGTTTACTCATAACTCTCTCTAAGCATTGACCACTGGTTCAACCAGTCTAATTCCCAAAAAGATTGAGATTAAGTTTCTGTTGCACTCAATTGAAAGAAACTTGCGGCTTGCTGTTACAATAATATTTACTTCAAAATTAGTCTTTTTTTAGAGTATTATATATTGCTTATTTTTAGGCTACTCTATCTAGAGACACTCATTGCACTTTTGATGCAGACTTTTGATGACTAACTGACTTATTTCCTCTTTCTCAGGAGAGCCAGAGTATACAACCTAGAATTGGTTAATTCTGGCTCTTCCGCCCGGCAGGGCTTTCTGGAGACCCGACAGTAAAGTTCCGAGTTGGTTTAGGCTTGAATTCAAACGGAGAGAGACCATAACCAGTGGAGTGTGTTTTCTCTCAAAGCTTGATTTCAGGCCTGCTATGTAAAGCATTTAGGGTTTTGTGTGTGGAAAAAATGCCTGACTTGCAATCGGGTATTTATTGTAACCTGCACAGAAACATTAGGTGCCCATTATTTGGTTTCTGTGAAACTTCCATTGTTTGTTACATTAGAGTAACAAGATGTCCTCACTTAGTGTGTCTGTGAAGAATATTTTTTTAATATGATAGTGTAAACTATTGGCTTGTTCGTGCCAGTTTTAGGGGTCCAGCAGTGTTTTAAAAGCCTGGCCCCAAAATACCTTTTTATTTTTTTTATTTATTTTTTTTAGCGGGGAGGGAAATAAGACCTTAAGGTTTTAGGTTATATTGTAATATTAAGGCAACAGTGCAACTGTTTGTAGTTCAATGCTGTATAAAGTATATCCAAAATGTCTGTTATTCCAATAACAGGACTTATATATATATATATATGTAGTCCTGTTATGTTAAACATAAACAATTAAGACATTTTCCCTCCCCACTGGGGTCCAGCTTGATTTTTAACTGAAGTGATTTTACATGTCAGATCTTTTAAAAGGACTTTTGTACTAGAGGACAATCCATGTTTTAGTAATGTAATGTATCTTGATGGGGTGTAAAACCAGTTTCATTTGACTGCCTTCACATGAGTAAGTACATGTGAAAACCGTCATTGGCAGGGAGTTTTGGTTCTGTTTATGCATTACCTCCTAGCATATTGTAAGTTTTTTGGCTTTTGTACACATGTTATTTGTACCTTGTCAAATGTTATTTGATGTGGTCTGTCTTTGACCTGTTGCTTAAAGAAATAACTGGTTGCTTTCTTACAGTATCAGGAGGAGAGTATCAGTGTAATGTCTTTGCGTTCTATAGAGAAGCATTCAGAATGTGTTTAGCCTAGCTAGCTTAGCTCAATGACTGGAAGCAGGGGAAAGAGCAAGCAAAGTCAAGATGCACAATAACAAAAAGTACACGCTGTTTCATCTGTATTCAATACCTGCAGAAAACAAAACATTGTGGCCTGACATGCAGCTAGCTTGCGCATAAAAGCTATCGACCAACAAATACAGTTGCAGTGACGCAGCATTTGGACAGCTTGTCCTCATAGTTGTCAGCCAATTTTGTGATGTACTGGTGGTTAGCCAGCTGGCTAACAACATACTGTACAACATGACATGATGTAGACAATTTTGGAGTTGTTGGAAAGAATATCTTTCCTCCTTGCTGGGTCTTTGTGCTAAGCTAGGCTAAACATGCCCTGGACCATGTGTGTATATTATTACTTTTTGCCATTTCTCAGGTGTTGGTTCCGATTGGTTAGAGCCATATCTATGCAGTCACTAATTTACTTTATTGCATTTTAAGTGAGAATCATGAGTATTTTTCTAAACTTTTTGCTAAGGAAAAGATGTTAGTACAAGTACTACAAGGTGTAAGTAGTTATGTGATGACCTATTCTTTATAGTTTTGTAATGTGGTGATGGGCCAACAGTGAAAAGGATAGCATTAATGTAACCTCACA
Organism: Sander vitreus; assembly: GCF_031162955.1. Taxonomy (NCBI): domain Eukaryota; kingdom Metazoa; phylum Chordata; class Actinopteri; order Perciformes; family Percidae; genus Sander; species Sander vitreus. The sequence goes on along the minus strand of NC_135857.1, from coordinate 29,013,771 downwards.
ACATGAGGGATTTCTATACAGAAAACAGGAGCATTTTTACTATTGATAAAGATATGAGTATTCTGAATTATAGATGGTCACTAAGTGGTGGACCACAGTTGGTATGAAATGTTTTGACTTTCTTAATATGTTTTTATACAGTATGTATATTGATGACCAACAGGGCATCTTTTGCTGCTAAATAGTCATTTAATCGTGAGAGAATCCTAAAATGTAATTAAGAACTTATTTACTCTAGAATGAGACATAATTGTGTTCATTTACAGTATCTTACATATTCATTTATATACTTATGTGGGGGATTATAATATAAGGAATCAGTTCTCTTCTGAAAGTGCAATTGAACACTTAGATGCTTGTTTTGCCTTGCAGGGATGTCATAGTTCAACCACTTTTCGTGTTAAGTTTTTACAGTTGTGTTAATGTATACAGACGGGTTGGGGATTCTGATTTGTATTCAAGTATTTCCTATTTTAAACTGAAAATGTGAGAAAACTGTGTTTACTGTAGAAAACTTGTTAGGAGTCATTGTGTAATTCAGTTTTCAACTTTAAAAAATGTCACTCATTTGTATTACTTTATAATCTTGTGATGTTTGATGAATCATGCGGGTTGTTATACTGTAGCTCAGGCTGAGTTGCTCTCAAAAGATGTCAGTTTTTCGCCGAGTTTTCCTCAATACCACTAACAGCAATTCAAGACATCTGATCACAAAAATATGATCAAGTGCCAAGGATCACAATTATTTCCAGCTGCTAATTGCAGTGTGATAATACATACATAGTTATTTAGCAGTTTATTATGTTTTGACCAAACATGATTGATAAAACTGCATTTCTTTTAAACACCGTGACTCAGATTGATGGTGGGTGTTGGTTGTCATTACAATTCATACTTATGTAACAATATGTGTGTCAGTATATGTATTTTAATCTTAAAGAGCTCAATAAACTTCTAGGTTAAGTAAACATTGTCTTTCAACTTATTTATCTCTGAAGAATACATTGAATAATCCAAAGGAAGCATAACATGATTTAAGATACAGTAGGTAAACATGTTTTCTTTTCTTTTTTTTAAGATTATTTTTTGGGGATTTTCCCTTTACCATAGTGACAGTGGATAGACACGAAAGTGGGAGAGAGATGGGGGACGACACGCAGCAAAGGTCCGCAGGTCGGATTCAAACTCGGGCCGCTGCAGGACTCAGCCAACATGGGGCGCACGCTCCCACTGGGTGAGCCAGAGGCCGCCCTGGTAAACATGTTTTCTACTGATGGACTAGTACATAGAAAACACTAGGAACATAGGCTATAAAATATGGACGTAGTCTCCATGACGTTACCAAGAGGTTTCTAAGAAGCCAAAACTAAGCTCAAAGTGGACAGCTCCCGGTGGCTCCAGCCGTCGCCCTCTGGCAGTGCCTAACGCCGCCTAACTTCCGGCTAATCCAAAAATGGGCAAAAAGTTGAAGCTGAGGCAGGATGAATAAAGCCTACAGTCTAAATTAGCCACATGTGACGCATTTATTTCTGTTGTAAAGTTGGACATTTTAACATGAGGGTTTATGGGAAATGACTCCCTTTTGGAGCCAGCCTCAAGTGGCCACTTGAACTGCAATTTTTGCCACTTGCGCATTGGCTTGATTTTTTTTTTGGTTTGGCGAGAGAGTTTTCCTGTGCTCTAATCACAACAAAAAACTAACTTTGATAAGAAAAAGCATACAAGATGTGTTGTCTAGTAAAGGTATCAAACCAATTTCAAGTTTCTCTCAGTTAACGTTCATGTTGAAATTATTTTCTTTCTTGAATTACTTGAATTCTTGAATTATTATTAATGAACCTAAATTGATATACGGTCCGGATCAAAATTTGCGAGGGGCCGGATTTGGTCTGCGGGCCTTGAGTTTGACACGTGCCCCATCGGGGCAGCACACACCTTAAGCTGTCAGGCGCTTGGGCTTTCACATGTCTCAGTATTACCTAGACAAAACCTTTATGTAGTTCTACCTTTCATCAAACTGAAATATGGAACCAGTCTGATGGCATTCTTTTTGCCCTCCCTGTAGTCTTTCTGCCATTAATCATGCAGGCAAACATGCATGAACCCATGGAAACTCCTACTTGATTTAATTTTCTGAATTAGGTCTGTTTGTAATTGTTGGTTTCTGTTGTGAAATTTAGTTCCTAACTCAACAACTTTTTTGGCATTCTCGCTTATGTCCCTTTCCCACCTCAGTCTCTTAGTTTGTTTGTTATCAGATGCCTGAAGAAGAGAAGATAACTACAAAGCGTTATTTGTGTGTAAAAGGGTGCATAGGCCTAAGCTGGGTTTTTCACTTATTTTGTTCAGTATTATGTTATTGTATTATCACCACAGAATGTGTCAGTGTACTCTTGCAAGTAAAGGCTCTTTTCCGTCTAACTTTGGCATGTCTAACTTTGTACACCTACAGTGATCAACTGAAACTAGTCATTTACCCGCGCTGGGCCAGCAAGCCCCAACAAATCTAGGTAATACTGATACACATGAAAGAGCATGACAGCTTGACACCCACATTCTCAACATAATATGACTAACATTTGATTTGAGTACTGAGAGACTAACTCAGGTCAGGCTTAATCACCACTTTACACAGAAATAAAGCTACGTAGCTATGTATCTCCTCTTCGTCAGGCTTCTGAGCAACTTCCAAATGTTCAACCACAACAAACCAAATGAGAGACTGAGGCGGGATAAGGACATAAGCAAGAACGCAAACAAGTTGTTCAGTTAGGAACTGTAAATTCCACAACAGAAACCAATTTCAAAAATGAAATCAAGTAGAAGGAGTGTTCGAGGTCTCGAACACATGTTCAGCAAGATCTTAGTTATTTCATTTTTTTTCCCATACAAATATTAGTAAACTGAGATCTGTAGTTTTAGCTGCCAAACTTAAGATACTTATACACACCATCTCAGCTCACATTGACAACTGTAATGCAGTTTTCTCTTTATGTCTGCTGTGGATCGTCTTGAGTATTACAGAATGCTGCATCAAGGCTAGGTCAAATAGACGGTTTCATATTACCCCTGTACTTAAGTCTCTTCTCTGGCTCCCTGTTGCTGATAAGATAAGGTAAGATAAGATGGACTTTATTGATCCCACAATGGGGAAATTCACTATTCACTAATAGGATTCAGTTTTAAATTCTTCCTTACGTACAAAGCATTGTGCAGTCTTGCTCTTGCATATGTGGCTAAACTACTTTACCCATACTTGACAGCTTGTTGTCTTAGATCAAATATCTAATTTAGTGTCTGCTTGTCGCTCACGGCTTAAGACCCGAGGTGATTGAGCTTTTGAATCCGTAGCACCTGAACTATGGAATGCTTTGCCTTCTTCCATACAGTCTGCTGTTTCTGTGGACTCCTTTAAAAATCTATCTACAGATTTATCTGTTCAGACAGGCGTTTGGTTGACTGGAATGTGGTCTGCACTTCCAGTAATGTTGTGTAATACTGATTGTGTTTCGTGTCTCATTGTGTTTTTTGTGTAATACCCCTGAACAGCACTTTGTGACTTACATCTGTGATAGGCTTTATAAATCTATTTTACTTACTCACTTGTTATGGAAGGAGAGCTTACATTATGTATAATATAACAGTAAATGGCTGGTTTAGATCATGTACTTGGTAGTGTGGGATGGTGTGGCAAATGGGAACAACATCTTATATCAAGGTGTGCATAATTATTAGGCAGCCTCAGGACCTCAGGAGATTTAACGGACATTGAAAAGTAAATTGTAAAATGCCTTTCAGACGGATTTAACACCCTTGAAATAGCAATACTATTGAGTCCACGGGACAAACAAACATTTTGTTGCAAATGGGAAACTGGGGCGCAAAAAACACATGGAGAAGAAAAGGCGCAAATTAAGTAAGAAAGACTTGAGAAGAATCAACGTGGGAACCGGAGGGTTGCTGGTTCAAGTCCCCGTACGGACCAAAGTATGGTGGTGTACTGGTAGGTGCCAGTTCACCTCCTGGGCACTGCCAAGGTGCTCTTGGGCAAGGCACCGAACCCCCAACTGCTCGGGGCGCCTTTCCATGGGCAGTCCCCTCACTCTGACATCTCTCCATTAGTGCATGTATAGGTACTGAGCATGTGTGTGTAATTCAGGCCTCTGTGTAATGTGTATAATAATAACAACAGTGAAAACATTGTAATTTCCCCTTGCAGGATTAATAAATTATTATTATTATCTAGTCAAATAGTAGATTTTGTAGATATTTGAACAGGCTTTGAGAAATCTACCTCTTCAATTTCTGCCTCCACCCCAATAGTGTTAATTTCGCTAACAAAAATTGTGACAAAACATATTTGTCAACAGGCATTTTTTTCCATGAAGAGACGAAACCAACTGACTTTATTAACTGTGACTAAATCTCAATAAAATATCTCCAACACTGGGCAACTCACGTCAAAACAATCTAGATTGATAAATACTAGGGGTGGGAAAAATAATCGGAAAGAGTAATTCTACGGAGTCCCTAAGGGGACATGAGCAAAAAAAAAATCTAAAGTTTAGATTAGTCATGTGCTGACGTAAAACTTTCATGTGCGCACATGAAAAGGTTTTGCGTGCGCACATGAAAGTTTCACATGAGCACATGAAACTAAACTTTTGCTCATCTCCCTTTTAGCGACTGAAAAAGGATGGGATAATGGACAACAACTTAGAATTTAGGCAAGAGTGCAGAAAAAAAACACAAAAATGGCCAAAAGGAAACTTATTTTTAGTATCCATCTTTAAACATGACTGAGCCTCTGACATGGAAGATTACTGTGAGAGAAGGTGACTTTCACAAGCATGTTTAAGGCTTAAGCATGGAATGACTACAAAACAAAAACCTCAGTAGACAAAACATTTCATTAAAACTTGTGTGTGACAAATACTGTATATGTCAAAATCTAAGCTTTGTCTAGCTGCTTTGTCTAGGAAGTGATTAGCAAACTCTGAGTAGCAAACTCAGATTTATATGTATATTTGAAAAAATCACGCATGGAAATATGTATATAAAAAAATTGTTGCAACGAGATACATCGATAATCGGTTTAGAATTGGATCGTTGGCCTTGGAATCGATTCGAATCGTGAGGTGCCAAGAGATTCCCACCCCTAATAAATACCGTACTACAGGTTAGAGGGAAAATATGTATTTTTGATTTTGGGGTGAACTGTCCCTTAAGAGGCATAGCTCCACGGTGTGAAGATGGCCACACTAACACTCAGAGCAACATACTGTTACTCCACTTGCCAGATTATATTTATCTTTATTATGTTGGAGAGCTGAAGTTTCCTCTTACTCCTCCATAACGGAGGATATATCACCATCTAGTGGGCGGACACATATAAGGTCAATATACCACCTTTGCACACAAGAGATCTAAGAATCTAATTGCCGGAGCATGTGCCTTCTTTGATTTAAATGGCCCCTGTCCTTGATATTTTTAGGCCCATGTGAGCCCAGTGACTCCCGCAATTATTGTACAATGTATGTCTAAACTACTGCTAGAAATCAGAGTTGTACCACTCGCCTGGTCTTCTGCAGCTCCATCCCCACACCACCACCTCACCCAGCATCTTCAACCTCAGCCCCCACCCTCATACTATACTGTACTTCCCCCACTGGCTGCATTCAGCTGCTCATAACAAATTCAAAAGCTTCTTGCTGGTTTACACACAGCCTCGAAGAGAGCTGCAGGCCATTCTCATCACTGAGCTCCAGCTCATCCTCTCTACCATTACTGGAGTCTCACTGTGGTCCCTCCTCCCTTTCTCCCATTCTTGCATCACATTCCCTCTCCCACATCGCGCTCCTCTACTGGCTCTAACATGATCCTGTGTTGCCTTTGTCTTACTTCTTATTTCTTTAGCCAAGAATATCCGTAGCTCACTTAGCATGTCAAATCACAGTTGTTGATTGTTACTAGTGATGGATTTATCATATCTTCATCATAGACTGGAAGGTCTCATGTTATTGGTCATTATCTGGTGCTTTGGCCCACTTCTGTACTGAATACTAATTCTATGCATATTTTTAGTCTGCATTCATACTGGGAAAGTGACAAAATTCAGTAGATTCAATGATTTCCCTTTGCAAATCTCCTTTGTTTTGAGTGTGTCGTTGATGGACCACAATTCATTCATTCATCCTTTATTTATACTTGAGAGATCATTGAAGGGCGGTCCTCATTTACAATGACATTGAGTCAATTACAAACACAAAGAAAGGGAAAACAAAAACAAGAAAAATATAAAGAACAGAAAAGAAGACACACCATCATAAGTACAACATAAAGCTACTAAAACTTTCTGAGTTGGAAAAATAATTTGATAAATAAATGAGGATAATTACAATGCACAAAGGAAATCGAGGAGCTGCTCACAGCAGGGGGGTATCAAACCACATTGTGGTAGGTAATAGACAAAAACTCGACCTTGAGGTGAAAATGTTGTCAACTGTGTTTACAAGATTAAGAATGAGCTGTCAAGCTTTATTTACCTTTTTCTTCCTTTTTAATTAGCAGTTTAATTAGCAGTAGGGTTCCAAGGTTACCAGTAGGTTTACATCCATCTGTGCATGTATTGCATCATTTCCTGTTAGTCCAAAACAGTAAGTCCCTGTGTTTGTATACTAACTGCAAAAGCGGTATACTATGACAATGGGAATCTTACTTTCTTGAGAAAGTTTGTGACCAAGTCGAGCCGAAACCAAGCACCACCCATCGGCCGACCAGCCAGAAAAGAAAGTTCTTATTCTATAGCTAAACAGTACACTAAAATATGTTTCTGAAACCATTTGAGGTGAGAAATAGGTAATGCAGTAACAGAATCTTGATTCATATTTGATCAGCACTGCCTAGTTGGATTCTGAGATATTTATGAAGTGTTTAGGTACTTTTAATGTGTTTATAGATTAACAGACTATTAAGCATGCTGATAGAGAACCATGTAAGCTTTGAAAAGTTTGGAGAAGTGTAGACAGTTATATATCTATATGTTTGTTTCTAAACAAAATTTGTGTCTCTAAACTTCTATACCTGTGCTGTAACTTTAAATCAGCCTCTCGTAGATTTGGAGGATTTTCTTAACCTTTATACAGTACACAGTGTGTCCTCACTTGGTTATAATGGGATAAAGGATAGAGGCACAATACAAGAAAACACACACAGCTATTCTTACTGCTGGCAAACAAATGTGTCATGAGACCTCTTCCCCAACAAATGGATTACATACATTGTAACTGACAAACATGTATTGACTGGGCAGGTTCTATTGAAATCCAAGCAGAACATTTACTGTACACTACTCAACTGTTAACCTTTTCCACTACAGTCCTGCATTATAAGACACACGCTTTATAGTTGTATAGTATCTTTTCTACAAGTGCAGTAACTGTATTGCATACTGCAAACACTGCAGACACATTTCCCTCCACCTGAGTACATTACATCAACTGCTATTTTTGTGTTCTGGCAATTATTTGTGATATTTATGGGCCTCAATATATTTACAGTAGTGGTTACTAGATTTTATGTGTTATATAAGTTTAAGTTTTTTCATGCTTCATGTTGTGTACATGATGCTCATAATGTCCAAACCCCAATTCCGATGAAGTTGGGATGTTAAACAGAATAAAAACAGAATTCAATGATTGGCACATCCTTTTCAACCTATATTCAATTGAATACACTACAAAGACAAGATATTTAAACTGATTCACTCATTTTGAATTTGATGCCTGCAACACGGTCCAAAAAAGCTGGGACAGGGGGCATGTTTACCACTGTGTTACATCACCTTTCTTTTTAACAACACTCAATAAGCGTTTGGGAACTGAGGACACTAATTGTTGAAGCTTTGTAGGTGGAATTCTTTCCCATTCTTGCTTGATGTACAACTTCAGTTTCTCAACAGTCCAGGGTTTCCATTGTATTATTTTTACGCTTCATAATGCACCACACATTTTCAATGGGAGACAGGTCTGGGCTGCAGGCAGGCCAATCTAGTAACCACACTCTTTTACTACGAAGCCACGCTGTTGTAACACATGCAGAATGTGGCTTGGCATTGTCTTGCTGAAATAAGCAGGGATGTCCCTGAAAAAGACGTTGCTTGGATGGCAGCATATGTTGATCCAAAACCTGTATGTACCTTTCAGCATTAATGATGCCTTTATAGATGTGCAAGTTAGCCATGTCATGGGCACTAACACACCCCCATACCATCACAGATGCGGGCTTTTGAACTTTGCGCTGATAACAATCTGGATGGTCCTTTTCCTCTTTGGCCCGGAAACATGACATCCATGATTTCCAAAAACAATTTGAAATGTGGACCACAGCACACGGTAGAGTTTTAACTTGCACTTGTAGATGTAGTGACAAACATTTGGAACTGGTTAAGTCCTCTGGGAGGCCTGAGTTGGACTCGGTTAACTTGTTAAGTTCTTTGTAAGGCCCAGTTTGGAAATGGTTAAGTCCTTGCCTTGCCTTGTTAACTGACAATGGTTTTCCGAAGTTTTCCTGAGTCCAGGTGGTGTCAGTTTTTAATGCAGTGCTGCATGAGGGATCGAAGGTCATGGGCATTCAACGTTGGTTTTCGGCCTTGCTGCTTACGTGCTGAGATTTCTCCAGATTCTCTGGATCTTTTGATGATATTATGGATAGCAGATGATAAAATCCATAAATTCCTTACAACTGTTGGGACTATTTTCTCACGCAGTTGTTCACAAAGTGGTGAACCTCACCCTATCCTTGCTTGTGAACAACTGAGCCTTTTGGGGATGCTCCTTTTATACCCAATCATGACACTCGCCTGTTTCCAATAAACCTGTTCACCTGTGGAACGTTCCAAACAGGTGTGTTTTGAGCATTTCTCAACTTTCCCAGTCTTTTGTTGCCCCTGTCCCAGCTTTTTTGGAAGGTGTTGCAGACATAAGTACATTTAGCTAATAATACTTCTTTACTTAAGTAAGATTTTGAATGCAAGAGAAGAGTATTTTTACACGGTGGTATACTACTTTTACTAAAGAATCTGAATACTTCTTCCACCATTGGTATTCTTCTTTTTGCTTCTGTGACATTTAAATATCCCTGCATGGGATTATAAACATGTATTTGATCTGAAGCGTCTTTATTTGATCCTCATTAGAAAGCATCTGTGCTATGCACAACATCTGGACTGGAATAGTTTATTCACATGATTTTGTTACGTGCACTGCTCCAGTCTTTTTCTAAGCTTAGAAGGACACCTAGTGGTGAGAGAGGTCCCTGTACAATACAGCTAATTGAAAGATTCTATGTGCGCTCACATTAATTAACACAATATTTAACTTCTCCCTGAAGACACTCTGTAGAACCATTAATCTGACATTAACTTCCATAAGCATATCCAGTACACATATGTGTGTGTGTGTATATATATATATATATATATATATATATATATATATATATATATATAGTACATTGAAATATAGTTCTCCACATATTCTCTTGTCCTTACATGCTGTGCTATCCTTAGATTACTTTTGATGTCTGTGTAATTATCAATTTCTTATTGTTAGTGTTTTCAAAAAATGTCCACATTATTTAGTTGGCTCAGTGCAGATGTTTGTGTGATTATAATGTGTAAAACCCCCCAAAAATTCATATATTTTACCTCAACATGTAGTATTTGAAATGCTGGTTAATTGGTTAAATAACTCAGATTTGCTCCGTATTTATATGCTATATGTGTATTCATTTATTCTATGCTAACTGTAATTTAGCCCAACTAATAAAGGAATGAATGGACTATTATCTCACTATCTAAAAAATGTTGAATAACTTAATATGTAACAGTATAGTGAAGAACTTTATTGAACACACTGCAAAATCCCATAATAAATCTAATATCAGCATTACAATCCGTTTTTACATTAAATCTTTTATCAATCAAACAACAAACAGAAAGAAGACTGAATCAATAGATTTAATGGCATTCTCTGTCAACCCAGTACTTTTTTATTCTGATAGTTCACTTGCATCTCTCTCCTCCTCCTGCAAGTATTGTGTGATATTGCCTCATGCACTTGAAAGGCCTACGACTGCTAGGAGAGATACCAAGAGATTTCACACACACACACACACACACACACACACACACACACACACACACACACACACACACACACACTCTTCACGAGCTGGGAGATGAGACAGGCAACTTATGTTGTCTGTTGACTGCCGGATCTTGATATCACTCCGCTCAGCCCCGGGGCTCGATTATAGTGCAAACACAAAGTACTGAAATATTGGAAAAAAATAACACGAGAAGTGTGTATTCGTTTTTCTCTAAAAATATTCACCTCATTGAGTCACTTCCCTTGAGTGTTTGGACAAGTTAATTCAATCCTAGCACCTGTTGTTTTGTTGCAGAATGGTCAGGTGTCGATCAAAGCCTGCCTTGTGCTGCCGTCCAGTGGTTAATCCTGGGAAATAACTTGGACTCTGACTGCATTGCAGCCAAAAAGGAGGGCTGGATCCAGCAGTTATGGGGCAGGGCACAGAATAGATGGGAGGGGCAGAGTGGTTTTACTCTGCATCACTCTCTATCTCTTAATCCCACCCTTCTTATTCTGTGTTTGTGCTGTTCTGGGTGCAGTTCATGAAATTTACACAGTTGTTGCAAGGCGTTTTAATGGCTGCAGAATGAAAGCATAATGACCGGCATGCAGTGAATAACAGTCCAAAGGCAGAGATCAATGATACTACATAACTGGTTTATTTGGCTGTAATTTACCTGATGTATAATTTCCTGACATTGACATTGATTATTAAAAGGACCTGAATTTCAGATACATCAAATTGATCAATTGAAAAACAAAATTCCCAACAACAACGATTTATTGTTGCGTCAACAGGTGATTGTTTGTTCGCAAAATACAGCCGATAGAGAGAGAGAAGAAGAGAAGAGAAAGGGAAAAAAGCCAGTAAATGTTTGTCAGAGCGGAAAACCAAAAACCTGAGCATGAATCACACTGGCGGGGGCAAAAATCAGGGACAAGTCGCCAGCTGATGAGAAGAATAAAGTCAACTCAGTTAAATTGACGCGGTGGAGATCTTGAAGCCATGCAGTTAACAGAATATTGCCTTCAAATAACACTCGCACATGCTTTTCCAAAATCAAACATGCATTGGGTATTTCAGTGGGGTAAAGAAGTGTAAATACTCAACATTGTAGCAATACACATTTTCTAAATGTTTCTGATGATGAATATTTGTAGAGCATGTTACACACTTTTTTTCCAGCAATCCCTTTATTCAGCTGATTGTTTAAAGCAAATGATAAATGACCATTATTAAGTAAAAAATAAAATATAAAATAAAATATTTATTCAGCATGGATCTGCCTCGATGCTGCCAATGTGTGTCACCAAAACCACAAGCAAATTCCATCACTGCTACTAATTCAAAGAGCATTTTGTAAACGATCAATCATTGCAAGCGCAAACTCAGTCATCACAAGGCTGTGAGTGCAGTTCGGATCACAGTGGTCACGGACAAGTTCAGCATCTCCTCTAGGAGCCGCATCACTAAGGCTTGTTATAGTTTAGTCACCCATTTGGAAACTTCTCCTTTCTTTTTTAGGAAAGGTGTGTTTTTGTTTGGCCATCCTCTTGGAACAATTGTATATACTGTGTATATACTGTGTGTGTGTGTGTGTATATATATATATATATATATATATATATATATATATATATATTTATTATTTTTTTTTTTTTTAGAAAAGAACTACCAAAATCATGCAACTACCATTTCATTCCCGTGAGACAAAAACCAGTTGGTGCTCTTGACTTGATTTTTCTCTTGGTGCTGGTTGGGAGGTTTGGAGGTGAGGTCAGCGTGGGCGTTTTAGGCACTGCCATCCTGTTTGAGCCGCTGACTTCGAGCCTTGTAGACCTCGATCAGTAAATCTTTGACGTACTGGATTTCTCGCTCCACCGACTCCGCCTTGTCACGAAGCTCCCGGTTTTGCCCCTCGAGGCCATGCAGCTCCTCCTCCAGAGAGTCCAGCTCCGCCCTCTTACGCAGCCTGTACCTGCAATAGAAGGGACTGCGTTTTGGTCGTTTTTACAGGTTTCTGCTGCCTTGCATTTTTATTCATGAGTCAAGTGAGCGTGACCTATGAGCTACATCGGGTGGATTACTCACACAGCTCGGTCATCCTTCCCCTGAGATAACATGATGTGCTGTTTATTTCACAGAGTGCATGGCTCATGACTGATCAATATCCTCCTTTTCCCAACTTCTCACTTTTCCACAATATTAAGACTCTTTCTACATATATCCCTTTTTACACAGATGTGAATAAATGAAACTCACACACAGATAAAACCAGACTTGGTTAGGTGGGGCTGAATTTGGCAGGCAGTGAGGTACTTTCCATTTCCCTCCTACACTCTGCAGGACATTTAAAGCAGTGGGGTGGCTGCTTTATGTAGCCTAACACTCCTGCATTGTTAAAGTTGCAAAGCGAAACAACAAGTATTTAGGTATCGCTAATTTATTGATATACTAAAAAAAGCAAAAATAGAATCAGTTATAATCCACTGCAACATTGAAAAAAAAATTAAAGTCATAACAGACTTCTGACTACAAGTTTTAAATGTTTATGACGATTTTAACATGTTCTTAAAACGAGGGTAAAAAGAGCAAAGAGGGGCTAAAAAAATTAACATGCAACGACTGAATTGTTTACCTGTGAGCAGCAGTTTTGTTCTGGTCTCTCTTCTTCTGCTTCCTCTCTCCAGTGCCGCCTTCCAGACAAGCGGAGCCCATCACCAGAGCTGGTTTGACGGAGCAGGGCTCATCCTTTAGCCTCTGGGTGGGGCGGTGGATGGGGGCACCCATCAGCGTCCCCTCGCCCTCCCCTCTGGACAGACATTCGTAGCTTTGGTCTGCAAGGCATTCTGGATAGAGGTAGTGGCCGTGTTGGGGCTCTACAGCTTGTGCTTGTGACGGCTGATCTAGGTCACCTATAAAGCTATGGTAAGGCTCTGTGCTCATGGACTGGTGGAAGTAGCCGTCACTGGCCACCATTGTCTCTTGGGGAATACTTCCAGAAAGTCCTCCATCTTTACTGCAGTGCAAGACCTCGAGCCCCGTGCTGTCGTAACTTACATTTACCTTCACGTTGTGCATCAACTGTCCCTCTCGCTTGTGGTGGCTGTCGTACGAGCCACCCAGGCAAAAACCTCGAGCAATCTCTTCGCTGCAAAACATTCCTTCTGAAAAACAATAACTCTCCTCTTCCTTCAACGATAAAGCACATTCTCTCACCTTCTTGACGCTACCGATGCTGTTCTTGCTCACTGTCTTCAGCGTGGAGTAGTGGTTCACAGACAACTCTGTGCTTCCTGAGTAACTTCCCCTCGAGCCCCACGTATCAAGTCCAACTTCCTCCCCGACTTTCACCGCCTCGCTGAGGATCCGACGCCCGTTGTTGTGGTGGTACCGGTGATGGTAGTTGTACGGAGCGGGTCGCGCGATTTTGGTTCGGCCGATGGGACTGCCACAGAAGCTGGCCAGGTCCAGTTCCCCTGTTGCCAAGGTAACAACCACAGGGCTGGTTTCTGATTGGCCGGTCCCATACGAGCCATAGGGTAACTGATAATAAGACTGGGAGCCCATGGCTTGAGCAGCCTTGTCACATTTTGAGGATTTCTCCAACTTGTTTGTTGTGGATGTGGACTCGGAGCGGAAGTAGTCCTCCAGCTGAGCCAGCTCCTCCTGCAGCAGTGAGGTCATGACCTCCAGATCCGAGGGCACTTTGACATCTTGTTCTAACGGCGAGGGTGGAAGGGATGAGCTGGGAGAAGACTCGGTCGTCGACACAAATGAAGACAAATCTACTTTTTCCGTCATCCAATCTGAGTGACCATCACCTATAAAAAATTGAAAAATAATCATATATTCAGTAAGCAATCCGTTATTTTCATGCAGCTGTTTGTGTAGAATAAGAGAAATAAAATCTACAAATTCAGGAAAAAAAATCTTAAATCACGCCAGGTAGAAGAGGATAAATGTGAAAAAGAATGAAGCTTTAAAAACCAAAGCAATACATCCGAAAAAATCCAAGTGAACAACTAACCGATCATCTGAAAATGATTGAACAGCATCGTCTGCATTCGATAAATATCCACTTAGCTGTACTCACTGTACGACATTAGCCCCGTGCTGCACTGCGGCTCCGACCTCGGGATGTGGAAAAATAAAAAACCGTCTTGGCAAAGCTCACCAATTAAGTGCTGCCTCTCCGCTAGCTCCGCCCCCGTCCTGGACCGTGATTGGCTGTGGCTAGCCTGTCGGAGATGGGGAGCGCCGAGCTCGCCTGTGGAAATGGGAGGAATTTTCCTGCGAAGGATCGATGCCGCCATTGTGTCGTCTGCTTCGATTAAATTGTTCAAAAGCGCAAACCGTGCACTGGGTGGATGAAAGAATTGTGGAAACACCTGGAGACCTGTGGGGGAAAAAATTAAGAAAATGAACAAATGTGACAATTTGTTATTTACCCTTTAAATTCTCCACTTCATCTTCTAAAGCCCCAAATAATCCCCCAAAAGACACAAAAAAAAAGAAAAAAAAGAATTAATATTAAAAAATAAAAACTACAAAATTAAATTTATTTTAAAAGTTTAATGAGTTCAAATGAACTCAACTCACTTTGCCATTCACCTGCAACCTCCTGCGGTTGAGCCATTATCGATTTATGTCACAACAATATAATTATCAAGCAGTAACGTGCAAAACTGTAACCTGACATACTTTGAGAAAAAATAAACCATGGGAAAATAATTGACAAAATGTAAACAAATTAAAAACATGAAAAACATGACATTATTTGAATAACATAATTACAGAACTCAATATACATACATACACACACACACAACCATATAGCTATAATATACATATATAAAGTTATTTTCCAGAATGTAAGCTGTAGTTGTGCACTTAAACTTGTACCAAGAAACAGGAATTAAATAAATTCACCCTTTTAATAAAAATAAAATAGTAATAATGGTTAAAATAGTCCTGTAAATGATGTAAATTAACAGCTAAATGTAGCATACAATGTAGTGTTAGTTTAAACAGTGTCGAACCTGAAGACATGATTCTCCGAACTTTCCACTGTCCCCCTAAAGCTAGAAAGCAGTTTTACTCACCCCATAGTTTCTGAATAATGCGTTGTAGGAGCAAAGCACGCGAAGCTTTACGACGAGGAGGAAGACAGACACAGTTTAAAAAGCCATATTTCCCCTTTTGATAGTCAGGGACTCTTCATGAAGTGCTATTTCGACGAACAGACTTGCAGACAGAAAGTTTTTAAATCCGCTACTTCTGCAACTCCTGGTGCCCGGACCTGATCACAGCAGACGAAATTAATCCGCAGTTTACAGAGTTCACCCGGCCGTTACGTCATGAACCTGGGGACTTTCCCATTATCCAGAGACCACAGACTGTTTGTGTGTGTAAGCAGCGCACTCTGTTACAATTCTCCTGATTTATTTAATGTATTATAATCATTTGTATTCTCTATCTTGATTTGCTAATTTAATTTTGTAGCCTACTTAGTTAATAAATAATAATAATTATAAATAAATAAATAATAATGCATTTAAAATAACATATAGACATTTAGCATTTGTGCTTTCTTGAGAGGCAATAGAAAGTATTACAATAATGTCATTATTGAAACTAAAATGCACATGAGTAACCTGCTTGAAAAAGTAATTGACAGAAAAACATGGGCATGAATGCCTTACCTAACAGTCCAGTCACACTCGAAAAAAATATGACAACACGTTAAATACAATAATAAAACGCTAAACACACTTCTAAATTGAAAGTGCAGAGGATTGAGGGATAATTCACCAGACGGTGTAGCAGGCACTAGTTTTCGTAGCGCCGTAGCGGAAGGACATCATGTTGCAGTTCGAAGGTGTAACTTTAGTTGCAGCCCTGTTGCATCAGATCCGCAGGGGATTCGCTGAACGCTGTAACAATGTGGCCACACCATTGGTTTATCTGGGGGGAACTTTTTGTATTTCCATTGGCCTGCCATCGGTCTTACACTGATCGCTGATCATTACACATTAGCACCAACCTGGGACTGGTTCACTGTAAATTATAACCAGTGATGTGTGGTGAGAAGAAACTATGACTTCCAGCTGGAATCATAACCAGACAAACAACAAAATCAATTAGGCCATTTTCTGTATGGCCCCCTCTTTTGACATCACTTTTATCATGTGATTCTTGGTATATCCTCCTAATTTACTTCAGACATTTTCTTAGTATTAACTTGATTTCTAACTTTATTTACTAACTTAAATACTTTGCAAGCTAAACCTTCCTAAAGTCCCTTTACTTAACTTTTTATGTAGGTAATTCAGTTTATCACTTTGTCTTCTGCACTTTGTGTAGCTTTCCATTTATATTTTAGACATAAATACATAGGTGATATTACACAACATCATAGAAGTTAGTTAAGGTCTTTTAAGTGTGACCAATCTAGTCCAGTGTTTTTTTTTAAAAACAATTTTGTGAAATTATGAGAAATATACAGACATTGACGTCACTGCGTGGATAGTCGAGCCGAGGAGAAAACTCAAGCTAATTGCTGATTTTTTAAATTGATTTTACGAGGTGTAATGACTAACACAAATTTCTTCATTAGATACATATTGCATAAACAGTATTTAAATGTAAGATATACTTTAGGAGCATAACCTAAGATATATTTTCCTGTATAACATTTTTTTGGAGTGTAGAAATGTAGAAGAACATAAGACAGAATGCAAAATCCACACAGAAAGGTGTCAGACAGCCCTACACACAGACACACGTTTTAAATGCCTTATTTGAATCTGCAAATTGAATTAAAAAGTATCAAACATCTAGAGAGGTTTTATACATTCTGTGACACTCAAGAAAATCTGTTAAAGCTGAGATGGAATATCATTTTGCCAGCCATCTAGCTCATTTTTGATAAGCCTGCCAGTAGTAAGAGTCAGTTTGTGAACCTGTATCTCCATCCGTACATCCGAGCCCGCTGACATTTGCAAAGAGGGACTGATCAGTTAATCAGACAAAGCACAGACACACATCCACGCACAGGTCACAAACACAGAGTATACAGAGGATTAGAGCATCTCCTCAGTCAACAATATGTGTGCAGTATAAAACTCTGAATAAGCTTAAAGCCATTCACAATATATGCCACTGATTCTAAGTGTTGATCAGAGATAGAATGGATCAAACAATGTCACCACCCACATTGCACCTGTAGTCTGTGAACCAGAGAATGTTCTCACCTACAGCTGCACTACATGGAAGGAGACACGGGTGGTCTGCAAGGGGGTTACAACTGATAAAAACTCAGTGTAAGAAACACACACACACACACACACACACACACACACACACACAGAATAAGTTGAAAGACATTTAAAATTGAATATGTATCAACATATATTAGCACCATCTTATCTTAAAAAACATCTAATATCATGTCATGAAACACGTTGAATAGAAATGAAATGTGTAAACAGATATGTTAGCTTACAATGATAAAGAGTTTGTAAATTGTCCACCTCACTGCTGTCTACTTTTATTTATTGTACAACGATCTGTAAAATCGGTAGGGTATAGTATGAGTGAAATATAGTAGTAACAATCATCAGATTAATAATGATAATAAATGAAAAAAATACGGTAACTCCTTATTTTAACCCTCCATTAAGCATTTATAAGCACTACATAGATGTTTAATAAATAGTTTATAACTTACCATAATGTAGTTGTAAGTTGATAAAAGTGTGTATTTGGTAACACTTTAACTCCTCCTGCGTACACCCATAAATGAAGACAATAAATATAAAACACAATTTTAACAATATAAATGATGCCTTCATAGAAGAAGTTATAATGTTGACAAATACTGTACTCTTGTCAACACTTAAAATGTCCTTATATCTGCTTATTACAACATTATAGTATGTTGTAAACCATTTATGAAATGATTACTGTATATATTACATATATATGCTAGTGGGGTTGAAGCAAAGTGTGACTCACAATAATAAAAATATCAAAAGCTGAAATCTTGTGAGTGTTATATAGCTGCATGTAATTCTGTCACAAATATGCTTCGCCGTAGTTTCACCTGCCACTTCACACTCTGATGCCTTTATAAATCTCGTCTCAGTCACAAGAACATCATTATCATTTAACAGGCTTCTCATAACAGGATCTTTATTTAATCATGATGTTTAATGAACCATAAAAAAAACAATGCATCTGCCACGACTGCAAGCAAAATTACTGCAAAAATGTAAAGACATGTAAGTTAATTACACACTGTTTTTTTTGGAAGATATATAGCCGAACGTCAGTCCCAGCTGCTGGAGGACAGACTTTGATCCCAAATCGATTGATCCCAAATGGTAAATAGAGTAAAACAGACAGATGATGGAGTCAAGTTTACAGACAGTGACAATAAAACTGCCACTCTCTGGTGACAGAAATTTAAACCAAATGAAATGTGTGTGTTAATGTGTCTGATATTCCATCTGTAAGTACTGCCACATGTTTCAAAATCCATCTGTAATGTGAAAAATAATGTATGTTAAACCACAACAGGTAATAGTCAGAGTTTTGTTTCTGTAACCACAGGTATTTAATGTCTCTCTCCCCAGGCTGTCACTGTGTTTGTGCTCCTTGTACCTGACCTCTGCAGGCTGCTTGTGTGGCGTGACAGGCAGTGTGACAGGTAGGATGTGTGGAGGCCCTTATTAGTAAAACCAGGAGGACTCTGCATGTTTCCTTGGCTGGAGCTCCTCTGCCTATCCTCTGCCTCCCCGACAAACCAAAAGCTGATTGAAGCAGCCAGGTCTTCTTGTTGCTATAGTAATAGGCAACACTGGCTCACCCCTCGCAAAACATGTTTTTGGCATCCCTGTAGCCGTGGGTTTTTACGGCCTCCCCCTCAGAGCTCTTACACCCCCTTTGTTTACAGTGTTCGTCTTGCTATTTTTTTTGCAGACGGTGCAGTTTTTTATTATGCATGATGCACCTCTTTAGTCGCGCATGAATTTGTAATCATCGAGGTCGCGGGGATCAGGAAAAGTTGTAGGTGATATGTGCAATGCCTCTGCAAGAATTTTATATTTAATCTAACGTTTTATAACCTCTAACAAATCATGTATTAAGATCAGTTATGAATGTATCAGCAACACAATTTTTTCATACATTCCAATGTTTTCCTAACAGCAACTGAAAACTTAAGATTTAAGAGTAATCATGACACAAGGAAATAAAAAAAATTATAAAAAATTATTAACTCAGTCATCTTTTAAATCATAATACAGTTAAGTGCTATTTCATTGACTACATGTTCAAAATCAGATTATCAACCGCAGATTTGAAGAAATGAAATATAAATGTTAGAATCTGAAATGTGAAAAAATATCTCAGTGACCGTGGCACAAAAATAACATATTCTATTTGATATTAACCCCTACTGTATACCGTATATATATTTGCAGTAGAGTTCACAGATTTCAGTGTTGTGTGCAATAGTGAATCTACAATGAATTCCTTAACTTGCAGGCTTTTTCTGTATTGCGGCAAAACGATTGCCTGCTTTTTGTGCAGTATTGCCCTCCATCTGTCTGTTTGTACTGTACAACCATACAGGAGTCCTCTCCAGCAGTGCATCGTGGGGTGGGAAGAGCCTCCTTCAAAGACGAAGGCGGCCATGCACTCCTCTACTATGGCACATTGGTATCAGTTACACCATAATTTCATCACCAGCAGTTCCCTGTGAATCCTGCTTACATTAACTTTTTACAGGGATTGGCAACACAGACGCAGGGATGCATGGCAGTGCCAGCACTTGAACCCATTTAGCTTTAGCCCTTTTATTCAGTACTCGATCCCAACATATTGTTATTTGTTGAAAAAGTGTTGTATTTGTATGAACAAATGGCCTGAATTGTGAAGAATCCCTGCAGTTACAGTGGGATTACACTGAGAGAAAAGGCGAGGGGGATTAAAAAAACAAGAGGATGGGGAGACTTCAAAGTGGCAAAGTATGCAGGGCTGTGTTTGAATGATGGCTGGCATATTGTTTTGATAAGTGTTCCCTGAGGAGAACATGTGAGGGAGCGTGTCACTTTCTCCTCTCATCTCCGCGAAAGGGAGCCGGGCACCGAGGGAACGTCAAAGCAGCCGTAATTACAGCATTCATACAACAACACTGCAGAGCGGCTGGTTCACACTTACACAGCAGCACGAACACACACAAACAGCACAAATGCAAATGAATTAATTTGCTTTAAACATGAGCCTAAATGAACATGTTAGACCCTGAGATGGTGATGATAATACTGGTGCACAGGGAGCAAGGAAGAACATCAAATTCAGACAATTTAATCCAATCCCCATGATACACACATCTGCTTTCATCACTGCTCATTGTGATTTTAACAGTTACCAGTGCTTGTTCTGAGACAAAACACAAGGTCAAATACACTGTAAATTTCTATATTTGTTCACAATGAGTCTGGAACGTTAATTAACGTTACATCGTTTCTGCTTACAAATGTAAATTACAAAAGCAACGTGAATAAAGATGAGTTCATTAACCTATTAATTTGGCCATGAACATCTTTTAGATGATGATGAAATGATGGTTACTGTATACTCATTATGGAATATGTTTTATTTTGACATTTAACAATATTTGCAGATTTGTAGATTTAAAGATTGCAAATACAAAATTAATTTCAGCTTTATATAGCCAAATTTAATAATTATCAGTACTGGTTCGATTTGGTCGGAGCACCTTTGTTGCAAGTCCTTTCTCTCTCACACGCACTGCATTTCCTGTCTGTGTCTCTGCCAAAAAACACACTGTTAAAGAGACAAAAACAATCTGTACTGACTTTAAAACGACCTACAACCCTGTCTTTGAGAATAGTAACACAAACACACACACAAACACACACAGTGCCTTATACTGTATATTAAATTAGACACATTTATGTGTACAGGCCAGGAGGTTTATTGACTGAGACAGGCCGTCCACCAGTGTCAGTGGATTTGGAGAGGGGAAAAAACTGTGACTGTTAAATAACATTAAATCTGTGCAGCACTTCTTTCATTGCAGGAATACTGATTCTGTTATTATAAAGCCAGATATGTATTCAAGATTTTTAAACTGCACTTCAGTTTTCTAGCAGGATCACACACAGAGATTTGAGCAGAGCAGATGGGTTTACACCCAGAGAAACCCACATTACTAGATTACTGTTGTCTTTCTCAGGGTGTTCCACCGCAGTCTCTCGTAACGATGTTGTGGTTGGGGGAGAGTGTACCAAGCCGTCCCAGCGATTTCAAGTCATTGTGGTCTCATTACAGCAGGCTGTTGGTAATCCTCTGCCTTTGATCTAGGAGCTGAAGGGAGCTGTGTTTTACTGTAGTTTAAACAATGTTCTCCCTGCTCCCTCAGCACCTCCACCAGGAGCCCTGTGGTAGCTGAGGAGCCACAGCAATGTGACAATGTGAGCGAGAGAAACGTGAAGTTGGTTGGTTGGTTGGTTTTTCAGCTGAATGCAGGTGAGACAGAAACACAGATGGAGGTTTGTTGGTGGTGTGTAAGTGAATCTGAGGTTAACCAGGAGATTGATTCCATTGGGCTCACAATGGGCTCAGTTGGAGTGTGCTTTCAATTCAAGTCACTTCAGAATACTTTATTCATGCCTTAAGGGAGACTAGAGCACATGATATCATTCGTTAGTAAACAAGAGATGGAACAACAGCTTCATCATTATACACAACTCTGTATATATATATATATATATATATATATATATATATATATATATATATATATATATATATATATATATATATATATATATATTGAATCTGTATATATCTGGTAAATATATCTGGTAAAAAATTACCATTCATTGTTCATATGAGGTTGTGTGGTTCATATAATAAAACCAGACCTTTTCTTTGTAGCTTTGAAAAGCACGTCAGTACTTTAGTATAAAGACAGGCTTTTCTTTATTTAAAGGGATGTCTTCAGAATTGAATTCAGTGCTAGAAGCACCTTGCGGTAAGGGCTGCGAAACCAACAAATAAGTGAAATGGTTATAAAATGTATATATATAACAAAGCCGGATAAACATTTTTGCCTAAAAAGAGAGCCACGGTCACAATCATCTTCACTCTCACTTTAAACATTTTGAAACAATACATCGGAATCAGAATCAGCTTTAATGGCCAAGTAAGTGGGAACACAAACAGGGAATTTGACTCTGGCTTTTTTTTTTTTTTGTCTATGTCAAACATGAAATCCCATCCCAAAGCATTTTGCTGTTTATTTGTGTCGTGCCTTTAGCAGTTAAGGCATCAAAAGCCAAGTTAAAAAGTCACACTGGGAGGAATCCATCACAGTCTAGGTAGATTTTTCTTCAGTTCGCAGTAGCCTCAATTGACCATAATGCAATGTAGCTGCCAAATGGGGCCAGAAGCGTGAAATTGCATCAAAATTGCCTGGCTCGCTGACAAGTACAACTATAAGGCATAGACACCTTTTAAACAGAAACAGTGGTGCATTGGACATTGTTTTACCACTAATCATGTTCTCGGAGAAAACACTTTTCATCTTGGAGAGAACCAGGCTAGCTGTTTCCACCTGTTTCCAGTCTTTATGCTAAGCTAAGTTAAGCAGCCCTCTGATTGTAGCTTCATATTGAACAACCATATACTGTATGAGAGTGGGGTAAAAAAATTAGCTGATAAGAGCAGTAAGACTGAACCAAACCATTAATGTTGAGGTGAAAGATGCTGGAAGTGAGGCCTGATCTTTGTTCCTGAACCTTAGTTTTAATAAATTAAATATGTGAGATGGTTAAAAATGTGCTCCATGGTGCACTGGCAGCTCTTTGGATCATTGTAGTGTGTCTATACATCATGCTCCCCTGGGCTTTCACCATGGATGCTTATGGCATCATCCCAGACAAACCAACCACTCAGGAACAAGCAGTTGCAACAATAAACTACAATTGCAACATTGAATGACAATATGTTGTTATTGCTTATGCATCATCCTCTGACTGGGAGTTTACATACCTTTCTTGCAAGCTGTAAAAAGGCATTATGGGAAACAAAAACAAAACAAAAACAAAACCAGCTAGTGTTGTAATAATATTGAATATGTAAATTAGTATTTTTTGTAATTTTCCTTGATTCTGGTGCAGTGACCTGTCTTATTCATTGTTATTTCAAGATACACAATAGAAATGACACAACTTGATTTCTATTCATTAGGTTGCATATTTTAGAAGTTATTTAAATAAAATAAGGTTTCTGCGAGTCGCCAGGGATGGCAATGTCGGTCTGTCTGTTGAAAATACATTGGTGGTCCCGTAGCTTCTGCTACGTAGCAAAGATGGCGACCGTTGAGGGCGAGTAGTGTCTAGTGTCAACTTTTTGACCGTTGAGTGCACCATCCAGGTAGGCCTACTCAAAGCGCACTGCATTGTGTTGCATTTTGCATTATACTTCTGTGTATGCACTCAAAAAAGTACAGAAGTACGGAAATGGAGACACGGCATTAAATTTGTTAGGAATTAATGATGGTATGAAATGATACAAAAAATCTTGCTTGACACAGTAAGATGAAAATGATCCTGCAGTGAGTAAAGTGGCCGCAGACGATTAAGTTTTCAGAAGAGTACCTGCAATTTCACATTAAAACAAATAAGTCACCAAAAACTAACTGGAGTGTTTTGGATGTCACAAAAATGGAGATACCTAACAATGTAAGAGCATCAGAGAGGGAGTCTTCCTTTAAATTCTAAGTCACACAAAGCATACTAAAGTTAAAAGGCAGTGTCCGGGTCTGTGGAGCACCCATGGGACTGTTGAAACAAACCAAGGCGGTGCTTAATAAACCTCTAGAAACTACACAGGCAAAAGAACTGAGGGAACCAAAGGCAGCAAGCTCTCTGCTATATCCACCACCTGAAGCTCAACACATCCCTACTCTAGCTCTGTACACACACTCGCACAGAAACACACACCTGTGGATTTTGTTATACCAATATGGAAATCATACAGTCTGATATGGCCTCACTGACAAAAATTCTCTGGGATTGTGCTCATCGCTGGCTCATGTACCGCCGCTGTGCGCTTCTGTTTGTCCCTGATCTTCAACATTTTGGTAGAAGTGTGGATTCCAATAAAGGCTTGTTAAACAACAGATTTCATTCTCAGACTCAAGAGGGCCCTGCATGGCCCAGAGGCGTAAGCTGCTCCTTTGAACATCTAAATCCCCATGCAGCCTCTGACTTCCCTTTGTTATTCGCTGGTGAATGTTCCTTCACTGTTTTTCCGTGTGTACTTTCGCTCTGGAAAGGCTCCAGTGGACCGTGTAGAGGGAGCTTTTAGCTGTAATAGATCACCTCATTGAGATCATCAAGCCCCAGTTAATTGAACTTTTATATACTATCTCTGTAGGAGCACAGGGTGAACATATTGTATTAATAAAGAATTCATCAGCCAGAGATGGGGAGCCAGATTTAATGAGCCCCTCCCTGGATTGGAGATGAGAGACATGAAAAAAACTGTCTGCTCTCAGCCCGAATGTCTGCTGCCCTCTTCTGCCTGCTGCTGTGAACACACACACACACACACACACACACACACACACACACACACACACACACACACACACACACACACACACACACACACACACACACACACACACTCACTCACTCACTCACTCACTCACATTCAGGTGATGTGCTCCCTTATGAGGCCAGTGCTGTGAATATGTACCAAAGTTGTTTATCTGCATTTTTTTCATACTCAGGGCAGGGCAGCATGAGCCTTGATTGTAAAATCCAAGGCTGGTTTTGGTTATTGTATCAATTTCCAATTTATTAAGGAATATGCATGAATAGTTCAGTACTAACCAATACAGGTGTTTTGTTATGATAATGGTGTGCCCTGTGTTCTATCTAGTTTTAAGAACATTCTTACTTGAATATATATTATGTTTTTATGGTGCACTTTTCAAAATAAAGTTGCATTTCATGAAATTACTACAAATTAACTGACATACAGAAAGCCCAGGGCCAAGAATTCCAGAACAGGAGTGCTGGTTGATCTGGGTGTGCAATAAAGCTGACATGGGAACAGGGTACATACACAGACTCCAGGGTTGTCAATAAGGGCCCCAGTCAATTGAGACACCTATTGACCCCCCCCTGACATGTAAAACTGGCCATGGTAAAATCCTGATGCATCCAGATTTGAATCTAAATCAGTATAAGAATCAACTTTATTGTCCGAGTATGTTTAAGTTTACAGACTTAGACAGTTTCCAGTAGCTCCCAATGTACAGTACTTATACACAGTACCAAAAACAAATGTGTCTGGGAAATATCATGTATACTACTGCAGTAATCTCGTTTTTATGACTCTTATGGTTCTTATGTTGTTTTTTAATGTAAAATAGTATTTTCTAAAAATCAAGTGCTATTTGTCTTTATTCTAGTTCAGTGACCTGCCTTTTTTGTTGTTGTTTTAAGACACAGACACTCATGTCTAGGAAAAATATGTACTTTTTAAGGTCTTAGTTATAGAAAGAAATGATGGTGATTGTGATTGTCAGTAAAAAGTGAAATAAGTGTAAAAGTGAAAGTAGGCGATGCTTTTAAATATGTACAATTTCTTGATAAAAACCGAGTTAGGATGTTACAAAATGAAAATATTGAATAAGGGGAAAGTATCTTAGGGGAAGTTTTTTCTTCACAGGAAGCACAGCAAAGTTAGAGGCAGGTCTCTGCACTCCGTGTTTTTTAAAGTGCTCATTATATGCTCATTTTCAGGTTCATAATTGTATTTAGAGATTATATCAGAATAGGTTTACATGGTTTAATTTTCAAAAAACACTATATTTTTGTTGTACTGCACATTGCTGCAGCTCTTGTTTTCACCCTGTGTGTTGAGCTCTCTGTTTTAGCTACAGAGTGAGGCATCTCACTTCTATTCCATCTTTGTTGAGAGTTGCACATGCGCAGTAGCTAGGTATTAGGCTCGTTTGAGATGAACTGCACCTCCGCCTGTAAAGTAGACGAGAGCAGACGGTAGCAGCCGGGGGCAGTGACAAAAATCCGCTGTCAAGTCGGACAGTTTCCAGCCGATTCCAGCAGCCTTCAGGCTGATCAGGAAATCACAGAAACACTGTGGTCCGATTCCGATTTAATAAAATGTTATCAGACCCATATATCAGCTTGTACACAGTCTCCAGTTGTTTTTATTATGACAGAGTAGCTCTCAAAATGCTCTACATGTGGTCTGTTGCTGATTTTAATTAACAACACACTGTAGATGATCTGTAATCTGAACAGATTTAGTCTCTCTGACTTCTAAACGTAACTCTCAGCCACACTTCATGTGTTCTGTACAGAATACGCCTTTAAATCTGACAAATAGCAGTTAAAAACCCTCCAATTCAAAATAAAGAGTTTATAAAGTAAAAAAGTTAAAATAAAACGTCATGATGTTGAGTCGATTCTGAACCAATCAGCTGTTAGATCAGCTGAGAGGCCGGCATTTCCCAGCATGCCCTGGGTCCGCCTGGGTCTTGCAGTCGGTGAAAAGCAACTGCGCTGCCTGCGTCTCAGAACTGCGGCCGCCTTGATCTCATGAGGTTATCGTTGCCCACGTGTGCATGACGTCAGAGCAAGTCGGGATCAAGTCGGACACAAATCTAACCGGCATGCATTGGGCGGCGATCGCCGGTGATTGATTCTGCGCAGACCTGGCTCATCTCGAATGAGCCTAATGACTGCTACCCAGTCAGAAGCAGAGTATGAGGGCGTGCCACGCTAGCAGCTAGGTGAGCATTATAACATGTGTTACAAAGTGACGCACGTTCGTCACGGAAGTAAAGGCTGGACTACAATGGAGCTGTTTGGAGCAGTTTGTGAACAGTGTTTTCTGTTGGAGATGGTAAGTCCCTTTGGGGTGGACTTTGGGCTTTTTCACTTTGTAAACCTATAACGTGCACAAAAAAGATATATAACACAATAAAGGAAAGGGAAAAAGCCAAAAAGCATAATATGAGCACTTTAAGGGACTTACCGTTGCTATCTATTAACCTGAAAGCTACCTAAGAATAACCTTGAAATCTGTGGGATCAGTAGTTAAAGGTAGAACTCAAATTACAAGGAAAAAGCTGCATTCAAGAGTACAAGTAAACAGGTAGGAGTAAAAGTAAAGACAATGAAAGGGAATAAACTTCACAGATTTGGGGATTTTTGTGCTTTCAAATCACTTGAAGCGAAAGCGATGGGGAGAAGATAGGAAGGAAAAAAAGAATACATGTTTTAAACAGGCTCATTTGAACAATTACCCATGAAAGTATAAAAGCTATTGCCAGTGGTATTTGGACTGCACTGAAGCCACGATGGAAGCCATACACTTAGCTCATAAAGTGCTGTTAATGGCCAACTTGATTACTCTGAATTGCTGCTACATTGGCCTAAACACACTTCTTCTTCATTATGCACCATTACGTACCGAAATAATCTCCCCAGTGGACATATAAAGTAGTAATCTTGACTCTTGAGCACTACCTTGCTCCCCGACCCCAGATTTGTGCAACATTTCATTCACTTTAATTGCCCTGAGGAATGTTTCTGACCTCTGAGAAAAAACCTACAAGTGCAACACAGTGGATAAATCTGATACCAGTATAAGACTAGTGCTGCACACAGTCCGTATAACCAAAGACTGAAATACTGTGTATTGTAATAATTTCTGTTCCATTCAGTTCTATCTTTGATTGATTTTTGTAGCAGCAGAGATCAAAGGCAGGAGAAGACAAAAGATAAAAGAAGAAAAAAGAAGAGCTGGAGGAAAGACATCTTAGAAACTGTCACCGTGTCAACTCCAGTATAGTGGCAAACCTGAAATAAATAAAAAAAACTCAACATAAAACAGTTTCATTAAGTGCTATATGTATCGTTATGCGGGTTACTGATGGTATTTACAAACTGGGAAAAAAAAGTGAGACCACGCCATGTCTGTGTTGTGGAAATGAAATACTCTGATCTGTATTCTGCTTCCTGTCCTCACTGGGGAATGAACACAGGGAGTTTGTTGGGTCAAAGAGAATATTTTTAATATCCTGAAAGAAATTCCCCTCATGTTTACCTTTTCCTGTGTCTCAAAGATGACGGGCCTCATCTTAGTTGTCCTTAACACACAATGGTCTTCTGCCAGATTACTCAGATGTGTTTAAATTACTTACCTCCCTCCCTCCCCAGTTATTAGTTGACTCTTGTTGTTGCCAAAAAACACAGGTAGGCCTACTTCACCCCATCTGCCTACAGGATCCTAATGTTGGTAGAGGAAGGGAGGTCAATGATAATGATGACAACCTTCAGCAACCATCAACAATTTTACACATCAAGATCAGCTCACTTGTCATGGGGATTTATATTCAATCTATGAAAACAGTTGTTTAATGTCTTCTGTGACTCTGTGAAACACCCCAGAACAAAGTGGATGAATCTTAAATCAGGATAGCTTAGCCTATGCTCAATTTTAAACATTCTTTTTTTTCAATCTGTTTCATGTGAGTAGTCTCGCATCGCCAGACCTTCCTTCACAGCACTTCAAAGGAAGGTCTGGCGAGTCCACACAGCATTCCGGGATGGGAGACATACATGCTTTGGTTTATTGGTATTTCTTTAAACCAATCACAATCGTCTTGGGCGGTGCTAAGTGCCGGACAGAGCCACGGTGCCGCTGCAAAATAGCCTCGGGAAGGAAATTCTTTTGGTGGAACCATAGACTGTTAATATTAAGTACTCAAGTATCGAGTCCAGGTTTCCAGGATGGAGAACGGGTACGGTGGTTTCCGGGAAGGAGCGGGTCTGTCAGTGGAACACAGTAGGCCGGCTAGTGGTGGGGCCCAGTGATGGTGGTGGTTCTGGTCCGGTGGATGGCAGGAGTGAAGCGGTAGCAGGAGTCAGGTTCCAATGGCAGCTGAGGCACAAGAGAAAGTATAAGGACAGGCAAATACATAAATGACTAAACAGATAGCAAGGTTTGTCATGAGCGAGACGAATTGTGGTCGCCTTGAGTATGATATGACGCAGAGTGGAGGAATGACCCGGTATATGAAGCAGAGGTTGATTGTGGTAGATGAGAGGCAGCTGGAACCCTGACTCCCACACTCTAGACTCCACTCCTGCAATAAGAGACAGACAAAGAGAGGGAGGGGAGACAGAGAAGCTACCTAGGAGCAGCAGGCCTAACAGTAACACAAGAGGACACATCTATTACAGGACTCACATTTTGAACCTCTAAATACCAATGACTGCTAAAGTGCTAAAAGTTGGTCTGTCCTTTCAGTAGAAGAAGCTGAACCAAAAAGGATTTTCTGGCATCGTTATATATATCGTTATAATCAGAACACATTTGAGAACTTGGATGTGGTCAATGCAATCTGTTTTCCACAACCAGATGAATGGCACCAAATACGCTGCTCTACACACCAGGTCTTCCTTCTGTAGGCTCTGGTCATTCCGTTTTCAGTGTGGATACCTTTGTAATTACAGTAAAAGACAAACATGTATTTAAGGCGTGGTAGATCACAATGAATTACATTAATATATGAGCTTGTACATGAATGTATGCTTCAGTTGAGGACATGCAGTATTAAGTAAACATACTCCTACATGTCAAATTTATCTTAGACAATGTGTATTGTACGCAACACTTTTTAGTGATATGTACATGTTGGTAATAAACAGCATTTGTAAATATAGATTGTAACATGTATGTGACTCATCTTAAAACAGACTAATGTGCAGACAGAAGGTCTTCAAATAGATTAGCAGACACAACTACAGTAAGTGGAAGAAAGACATCAGTGTAACAGCATCAACAACAGTGGTTAATAACTCCTGCAACAGCATGCTTGTTACATTAACAGTCTGAAATAATGTATTTAGAATTTTTTGAGAAAAGGTTTTTTGAGAAAAGAATATTGAACCTGGTGCTTTATACAATACATTTGGCTGCAGAACTGAAGAACACTTATGTAACTTTACAATAATATATATATTTTTTCATGTGCGACATTTTATCGCAAAAACGAATATTCTGGCCCACTGCCCCGTCCGTCGACGGGCTCCAGCGCGGCTTTGTCCGAGGGTGAGGGTGATGCTGTGTGGTTGCCGCCGCGGCGGGGATGATAGCGTATGTCCTTCGGGCACCTCTGGGTAACATTGCCCAACTTTCGGGCGGGGTACATATATTTCAGTATATTCAAGTAAAAGCAGTCTCCGCTTGTCCCGTGCGAATGCGCCACACGAAACTCAGATGTGAGGGGGTACTTTCTAAATCACACGCGGTCCCAAAATGATTCTAATCCCGTGTGAATAGGGTTTATATGAATTTGCACTATAACGTTAGCTATATCAGGCTTTGACTTTAAGCTAACATTACCATTATATGTGCATCGATTAGCAAGAACACCACATATGGTTAAAAACAGATCACCGGCGAGACTGTTGTGCATACCTACTGTATACGACTGTAACGTTAAATATATATATTTTAATCCGTTTATACGGTCTGCATAACGTTATTAGTTAGCCCGCTAGCTTGGTTAGCAAGGTGCAATCTAGCTAGCTAACTGATATTACGAAAAACAGTATTAAAACAAAATGTAACGTTACTTACCAGAAAAACTGAACTGCCGACTCCTTTGAGTGTCTTGTCGTACAACCGAACGCTGAACAAGACATTATTAGGCGACCAAGTGTCACAGTCACAAAGACGAAAGCTGGTCAACCCCCAAATGAAGTTTGCGTGCCCTGGATAAGCTAAAAGAGGAGGGAGGAGTAAATGATGCCTAGGCGACGTGTGTGGTGAATCAGATATAATTAGAAAAGTCGAACTACAGGAGAATAAATAGATGAAAGCAATACAGAATGCCTGACAGCCTTATTGCAATATATTCCATTATGTTTTTATATTTGGATTATAATCTATGTTTCCCTTTACATAAAGATATTTCCAGCATCAATTGAAAAAGGTAGAAATAGGTGCATACAAATTCACCAGAATGCAGGAAATGAAGTGTTTAATGCTCAAAAAAAAGAAAGAAACCGACCTCCTTTTTGCAACCACACGTGTCGCCCCCCTGCTGGAATTCAGATAGAATGCAGGTTTAAGGCACTTCCGCATTTGCAGCACTTTGCCGAACCGGATGCTCTGTCCACTAATATATACAGTCTATGGGTGGAACATGTGTAGCCTACGTTCAAAAGTAGTTTTAGTCGTGCAACAGAAAACTCAGATTGGATAGATGATGGTTTTTCCTCTCACAGGCGCTAGGGGGGAGCGAGACGACCACCATTCAACCACAAAAAAGTCATATAACCATTCCAATGACTCCGAAGCTGTTCAGTTAAGCTAAAAAAAAAAAACTGCATAGTTCCCCTTTAACCATAGTCCTCATAAATCACCCAAAGTTTAAAATTCCAACACAAAGAAAGCGGAAGACGGACATCCGGTCGAAAAGTATGATTGTAAAAGTAATTTGTTATTATACATTTGCTTAGTGGGAGAAATTGTAGGGGGGCCTCCGTAAAGCCACTCAGGGCCACAGACACTGAGATCTTCTATGTTAGAAGAAGTGTTATCTCTGGTGTTTTCAATAATCAAACAGCCTGTTGTAGTCAGGCCTGTTGATGCTCAAAATTGCATGGTCATCATGCCTGTATGAGACAATGGTTCCTGTATTTTCAACCCCTCACCCACTGCGGTGCGGACTTTCCTCAAATTCCTTGGAGGAGCGGAGTGCTGGCAGCAGGCAGGACTGGTGATTCAACTTTTGGGAATAGGGAGGAGGCTGCAAAGGTCCAACGAATTTGGGGGGAGTGACTCGAGAGGGAGGGGTAGGTGGTGGTTTGGGGGTATAAACAGCAAACCACCGCCACCACCCCCTCCGTGTGAGCAAGTTGCCCTGCACATCCCTGTCCGCCTCTCTCTGACTCCGGCCCGCAGTAGGCTGGAAGTTCGTCCTCCTCCGGTTGAGTCCGGTCCGCTTAAGTTGTCCCGCTGCTTGGCGCTGCACCGACTCTGCTCTGCAGACATGGCACCTGTCCTCCAAATGTTTGCGGTCATCATCGTATCAGCGCTCCTGCAAACTGCGACATCGGCCCACCTCAATGACACGTAAGTTAAATTCTTAACAAACTTTCGCATCTTGTGCGATCTACAAAAGTTTGCTTTGTGCGTCACGCCAGTGTTTGCAGGAGAAGCAGAGCTGCACGTGATGAAGTTAGCAACAAGTAAAATTGTATGTCGTGTTGGTGTCACTAAGGACCAAAATACAGTATCGTCCCACTTGTGAGGCAGAAAGTCCAGTGGTTGGCCTCAGGATACTGTTATGCAATCTGTAGAGAAGTGTGTGTGTGTGTGTGTGTGTGTGTGTGTGTGTGTGTGTGTGTGTGTGTGTGTGTGTGTGTGTGTGTGTGTGCTTGTTTTACTATATTCGTGGGGTCCAAATACCGGGGAATACAGCATACTTGTGGGGTCTGCAAAGCCTTGTGGAGCCCAAAATGCTGGACCCCACAAGGTTAAAGGGCTGTTTGAGGGTTACAACTTGGTTTTAGGGTTAGAATTAGGTTATGGTTAGGGTGAGGGTAAGGGTTAAGGTTAAGCATTTAGTTGTGATGGTTAGGGTAAGGGGCTAGGGAATGCATTATGTCAATGACGGGTCCCCACAAAGATAGTGAAACAAACGTCTGTGTGTGAGACCACCATTTGACAAGCTGCTCACATCTGCCAATATTATTGGGAAAGTGGTGACCAATTATCAATTTAAAGGAAACACTGTTTTTGCTCTTCATGGTGCTGTGTTTAGCCTATAAGGATTTTCATTTTATTTGAATCAAGCTCTTGGCTCTTAGTTGAAGGCTTATAGGCAGAACTCACTGTATCTGCATATTGATTCTGTTCTGACCTTTGTTTTACAGCCCTTGGTGTAATCTGCACTTTGGTCAGTTTTGCATCAGTCAAACAACTCTTCAACTTTGGCTCTAGCTAAAACAGCATCAATACTCTCGGCAGCACCACCAAAAACTCAATTAAATGTGTCCTTTATTTCTCATTGGTTGCAGCAGGCCACTGTATGCCAACCAGCCTAAAACACAGAATATTCAGCAGAGTGGTTGTTTAGGGTGTCCTTCGATGTAATTTACATGGAAATTTGAAATATTGATTTGCATATGTCTTCTTCAGTGGTGGAAGAAATAGTCCGATTAGTAAAAGTACCAATACCACGATGTAAAAATACTCCATTACAAGTAAAAGTCCTTTATTCAAAAATGATCATAAAGTAAAAGTACAGATTCTAATAAAAGTATCAAAAGTACTTGTTCTACGCCTGTTTTTTGTTTTGTTTTTTTTGTTTACAAATGTGCTCTAAAAATAGTTTAACATGTATTTCTTAAATGGAGTGTAGTAGAAGTAGCAGGAAATAGAAATACACAAGTAACTGACGAATGCATCAAAACTGCAGTTCTTGATAAATGTTGATAAATGAGTTTCTTTCCACCACTGGCCTACTCCAGTGGACAACAACAGATGTCTTGGCCACTTGGGAGTTACGGAAACAAGCCATAAACACTGTGTTAGCATATACTGTATTTTTCCATTTACATATCCAATAGAAAGTGATCAACATTAACAATTATTTGGCGTTGTGTTTCTGGCCACTTGATGAATGTAAGTCCAATATTCACTATCCTTATAGCTCTGTTTCTGGATATATCTGGATCTTTAGCTGCTAAATGTTCACCAGCTACTTGCTAACTGTGTCTGTCCGTCACTTTGTGCTCAGCAGGTAGTGTGCACTGGGTTTTTATAGATTTGAGCGCCACCGTTCACGTAACACATTTGTGTAGTCATTTGACTCATTGTTAGTATATAAATAATGATTATAGTCGCTTTAATGTCAAGATTCTTGATTAGTCCGCCAGTGTTCACCTCCACCTCATGGCTTAACTTATTTTAACAGGTGATGCCAATAACAGCTATTTAATTTCCCCTGCTCAGCTTCAGTGGGTACTAGAAAAATCCAGGATTCCAATAATTGATACAAGAACATTATTGCAATTACAAAATACATAAGACTGACTATTGCAATGCCGAAACAGAAACAATCTTCTCTTTTTTTTACTGTTAGTTACATGTTTTTATTTTTTATTTTTTATGTTTGTTCAGATCTGTAGCACATCATGTCCTTTTCCAACTAATATAAAGTCTTTTCTCTACCTGCAGTATTTTTGCAGTGACTGTAAGCTCCAAGGTGAGAGGAGGAAAACAGGAGACCCTGTGTGCCCAGATACACGGCCCCACGGAGCCTGTCGCTCTGACCATCGCCCTCGAAATGGACTCTGGCAGAACCGCCATCTTGGAGGAGGCTGTCAAACAGGACTTTTACCGCTGCTTAAACTTCCAGGTCTGACTCAACATACGTACACACAGTTTGGCAAATTGCA
The DNA here is from genome assembly GCF_031162955.1 of Sander vitreus. Lineage (NCBI taxonomy): Eukaryota > Metazoa > Chordata > Actinopteri > Perciformes > Percidae > Sander > Sander vitreus. The sequence goes on along the minus strand of NC_135857.1, from coordinate 28,979,059 downwards.
GAGTGGCGTGTCATATTTCAGTTTAGATAAATATAACATGTATTTGCTCTGTGCAAGTAGTGGAACATTTGAAGTACTTGGGCACACAACCTTAAGTTTAAATGCAAACTCAGGGAGTATTTTTAAGAGAGCCATCCAGCGCCTTTTTCTAATCAGGAAACTGAGGAGCTTAAGTGTTAGTCAACACATACTTGAGATGGCATACAGGGGCCTGGTAGAAAGTATTTTACAGTTTAATATAACCACTTGGTATGGCAACCTGAACGTAAAGGACAAAAACAAGCTTTCCAAAATTGTTAAAATAGCAGGGAAGATGATTGGCAGGCCACAAAAGCAGCTCAACGATCTATTTGACAGTGCAGAACTCAGGAAGGCCAGACTGATATTTGTGGATGCCTCACACCCACTAAACTCTGAGTTTGAGTTGCTCCCGTCTGGCCCCTCGATTCAGGGTTCCGAGGGCGAGCCGGAATATTTATATTTGTTCCCTGTGCCATAGAGGCACTGAACATTTAAAAAAATATCTTGTCTAGAAAAGACAAGATATTTTTAAAAATGTTCTCTTCTAGTCTGTATACTACCTGCTCTCCACCTGCTGTTGTTTCTGCTCATTGCACAATTGTTGTTTTATGTTTAATGCTATCTATGTATTAGTGTGCTGTATGTTTAATGTTTGATAACATCCAATGTGATGGTTGTGTTTTAATGTTTTGGAGAAGCCGAAGACAAATTTCCACCAAGGTGGATAATAAAGTCTTATCTTGTCTTATCTTAGCTTATCTTATTTAAATTTGCATTTTCAGTGGCAGTGAGGTAGAGTAGAGCAGATCTGAACTTTTAATGTTTTTAGGTTTCCAGGCACAGTTTACATTCTTTTCCTTGTCCCCTAGCCCTCCATTAAACTAATGGCACAAATACTGGAGTCATTATGTACCTAATTATCCAGCCGGCGCCATGACTGAGGCTGTCAACGCCAATGGTTCTCTGAAAATAACTGCTCTGGTTTCTGTCACACCGCTGCTCGCTGTTATGCAACTTACAGGCCTTATCCATATTGATGCGAAACAACCTGCCGACCCCAATCAGCTCTCTGACAATAGCACTTAGTTTCACTTCATTCCCCAGTGTTTGGCCCTGCTGCAGGCCTAGTCTGGCATTTGTCTATCTGCAAATAAACAAAGGCTGCTTTCTGCCAAAGACTAGCTATGTACCTGCATTCCTCTGGAATACACCCTCTGCCCTCTGCTCCCTACCCTCAGTCTCACAACACACTCTCGAATACAAAAAACGCCCTTCACAAATTTTCAAAGTGGTTCCAGTTCCTGTTATATAATAGCAGCTCCATTAGCAAGTGAAAACATATGCTACACAAGTATGACGACATTTCATAATTAACAGTGGTGTAGTGGAAGAGGCCAGTTGCTCAATTTCCAAGCAGTTATTGTTTACCATTATAGTTAACAGATGGTGCAGTGCAAAGACAAAATGTACAATCTAGAAAAGTGCTTTTCAACTGGGCACAAGTTGTGGTTCTGCACAAAATTTAATTTAAAAGTTCCCCCCCTTCCTCCCTTCTTTCCTTCCTTCCTCCCTCCCTCTCCTCCTGAAGATTCAAATATCCCCCGGTCCTCTCTGACAGATGTGTGTTTTCGGGTATTGCAGGTCCCTACAGTGCGCACCAGAACTGTGGCAACCATTAATGTCACTATTCAGGGTGAGAGCGCCTTGATGAACAAGAAGACCAAAATCCTCATCGAGCCTCCTGCTTTCATCCATGTTATCCAGACGGATAAACCTATCTACAAACCTGGACAGACTGGTTAGTATTAGATGTTGTGGTACTCTGACCATGTCCACTAGGAGGACATTAAAAGTGTTGGAGCTTCCTGCTGTGTGGTAGAATTGCTGCTGCTGCTCTGCTGCAGTCGTACTGTACAGCCCACAATATTCCCTCTGCTCTGCTTACCAATTCAGCTGCACTTGCGCAATTTTGGACTACATTACAATATCTGCATAATGCTGAGCTGCTACTTGACAACTTTAGGAATTATGTCTATATTCTGCACACAGAACAATGGTGATTCCTCAAGAGTTCTTGGTAGAGGTTGTGTGCAATAAAATATAAAAATCAACATCCATCAAATCACAGTGAAGGCCACAGCATTTGAAAATTATTTTTTATATTTTACATTTTGGAATGTATTTTTCTTCCTCTCAATTTTAAAGTAATTTTTGGAATCATCATGTTATTACCGAATCAACATAACCCTGGTATATTTGCTATGAAAAAGATGAGACAAGTCGTCTCAATATGATTCCGGTGGTATTATTAGGACTTATATTTCTCAAATGAATATTGCAGACATTTAATATTGCACCTTTTTTATAAAGTTTGGGGACTTGTGAAAGAGATCTATCTATGATGTCCTTCCTCATCCCATTTATTTTCTGTTTGCCTTACTGATGTTATGTATATATTTGTTTATATTTAGAGAATAAATGGATGGTCATTTTTTGGTTTGTTTTTTCTTCCTTCCTTTTAAAGTCCAGTTCCGAATCGTCTCTATGGATGCCAATTTCATCCCTGTAGAACGAGTGGTAAGTTTTATGTATTTATTTTATCCCTTCAAAATGATGTCATATTGTGTGATGTGTGTTATAATTCCAACCAGTGAACTTTGCAATCTGGTGTGATTTCTACCAAGCAGTCAGTGAATCTGGAGCGAGGTCTATTTTGGTTCAGGAGAGTGGGAGGTGAAAGGAGGACTGTTTGTTGATTTTGAAGACCGCGTGGGCGTGAAGCGCTGTGTGGAGTAGTGTGATAAACATGCTGTCAGAGTTCATTTGGCACACACTGCATTTGACCCAAACATCTGAATCAATACAGGCTCAAGGCCTTTTCCGTTTGTGTTGAGAGGCTAAAAACACAACTGCATTTGAATTAACGTGAAATTAATTCAAATGTATCATATGATGAGGGTATGTCCCTTCAGCTCCAAAGACTGTTTGTTTGAAATTATCTCATAGGAAACAATGAAGCTGGGGCATAAATCAATCACTTTCTGTCCCCATTGCTTTCCATTTCAATACACTTTTTCCTACTCGTGGTTGATTTGGGCGATGTGCTCATCAGTGGAGCCGTACACAGCAACAGGCAGAACCTACTGTAATGTCCAATCGTCCAAATTAGTCCCACCTTTTACATGACTTTGCACTACACATTTTTGCTGACTTGTGCTTCCTTATAATGTTATTTTCATTTAAAATTTCTGTTTTCCAGTCATGTGATGATAAAGGAATGGGAAAAGTGAAGTCATGTTTGAGGTGAAACAGAAAATCATTGGCAACATTAAGGATTCATGTGTGAAACTGACCTACTCACTACTCACTCTGCTGTTGCGCACAAAATATAAAACTTCAGGAGATGTAAAGAGGAGTCTAAATAGTTTAACATATTAAACTGGAAGGGCACTTGGAGAGCGCAGTCCTCCGCCAAGGCATGCCCTATCTGTTAATGTTAATGCAATGTGAATTTTCCCAGTTGGGAACTCAGTTTTACTGATTATTCCGACACCACGTGAATGCAGCACAAATGTCCTATCTCACAAAGGAAAGTGAAAAATAATTTGTGTATGCAATGGGTTCTTCCTTGGCCCATGCTACACCTTACAACCAAGTTTCATGAAAATTGGTCCAGTAGTCTTTCTGTTTACTTTTTGCAAATTAAGTTTTAAGGACAATTTTTTTTTTTTGCATATTTCTTTATTTTGGACCAAAAGTATTAAAATTGTGGATAAAGTTTGTTAGCTTTCCGATATAACCCTTCTAGAAGAAGTCTTTAGGAAGGGTGGTCATTTTAAACTCTCATATAGGTTAACATGTAGGAAAAAATGTCTTCTTTATCGAAAGCGGGTGAGGTGAGAAATCAATTGTTTTCTTATGGAACGCCCCAGCCATAATTCATAAAATCCTCATATTTTTTACCCACACTGTATGACCGTGTGCAACACTATGTAGCTGCTGCTTCCAACAGTTCATCAAAGATATATGGCTGCACCACATACTATAAAATATAAAATTTGTACAACGTCTTGTACATTGTTATGCACCCCCCCCCCCCCCCCCCCATCTCAATCTTTGGGATCTTGACTAGGACTTAAAACTTAAAAAAAAGTTCTGTGGGTTTGAACAATGTTTGTCTGTTGAAAAGGTGAAACAAAAGTGTCTTTGTCTTTGGATTATTTATTGAAATTTTAATTTCTGTAGGTTGTGCTTTTCTTTGCCCAGCCAGGTGTATATTGCCCACTATCCAGTTTTTCTTCTGTTTATTTGTGGATTGCAAGTTATGACTACGAAAAAATTGACAAGATAGTGATTGTTCATCTATGAGCTAGCTTTACAGATGTATTCTAATTGCATATTGTGTGTATTGTGCAGCTTAACTTTTACATAACTGTTTTTCTTTTTCTTTTTTCAGTACAAAGTGGTGGAGCTCCAGGTAAGACTGACTAACAGTTATTGTATGAGGGACTGGCTCAGGTTCTTATGGGACCCTACGTGGCACCTCCTCTTCCAACAGTTGACTAGTTGTTTAATAAAATTGGTCGACAGAGAACATTTGGCTTCTGTAATGTGCTGTATTTCTGAGTGAGACGAGGAGGGTGTGATCAAATCGTTCAGGGATTTGATTGGATAACTCAAAACTGGGCCTGGATCTCTGGACAATTACAGTGATGCACAACTGTGGTAACTGCTGCTTCCACCCTTCACACCTCCCTCACAAACATTAGGCTCGTTCGAGATGAACTGCAGCTCGCCTGTAAAGTGGACGAGAGCAGGCGGCAGCAGCCGGGGGCAGTGACAAAACACTGCGGTAAATTCTGACAGTTTCCAGCCGTTTACAGCAAATCTAACCAGCATGCATTGATTCTGCGCAGACCTGGCTCATCTCGAACGAGCCTATTGTTAGATGAAGAGCCAGGGCAGGGCCAGGCCAAAGCTCCAGCTAGAAAAGCGATATTATGGGTCTAACGGTCAAGTTTTATATGACGAAAGGGATTAACTAGTCATCGAAAGTTCATGAGTCAAGAGTCATGAACAGCATTTTAAAGTTTTACAGGAAGTTAAAAGAAAGGGATTTTGAGATAAAAAAAATACTAAAGTTATATTCATGATTTTTAAATTGGTTTTTGCATACCATCCAATCCGGGGACACTGAGTTGCTGACAGTTGCAAACTCATTTTCATAATAATTATGTTGTTTCTGTACAAACATAAATGTATGCCATCTGAATAATTTGAAAGATATTGTAATCGCCACGTAGTGAATGGAGAAGGATTTATGTTGCTATTACAGAGGATAAAAAACAATCTTGAAACTCGGTTTGCTTATGCTGGTCACCAAAAGCAGCTCTGAACTCAACCTTCCGTGAATGTGCCTCTTGGCTTTTATTTAGGATCCCAATTCAAATCGTATTGCCCAGTGGTTGGATAAGACCATTGGTAGCGGCATCCTTGATCTTTCCCACCCCATGATTCCTGAGGCGGTACAAGGAAGCTACATGATCACCGCCTGGACGGACAAAGGAGAGCAAATATCCCACAGCTTTGACCTCAAGGAATACGGTCTGTTGCAGTTACATGCCCCAAAAATAGAAGAATTTGTCACATTTACCAAACTAATGGGTGTTTTGATATAATGTGCATTTTCAGCAGTAAGAATTTAGATTCTGTTTCTTTCCCTTGCTTTAGTTTTGCCAAAGTATGAGGTGAAGGTTCACCTACCCAGCGTGATTACCATCCTGGACCAAGAGGCAACGATAAGGATTTGTGGAAAGTGAGTTGTGCCTTTTGCATTTTTTTCAGTTTTCAAAAAAAAGAAAAAAAAACATTTGCAGCAAATCAAATGTTTTATGGTCACGATTCATCTAGTAGTTGGTTGGCTTAGTTCCTCTTAGTCCGTCTTAAAACTTTTTATATAAAAAAGTACAAAAGTTAAAACGTGTGTGTGCGCAAAAATACATTTTAATTTCAGTTTGACTTTAAGAATTAACTTTTTTTAAATTATTAATTAGTGTCATCCACATCTGACCTAATATTATTTCTCAGTCAATAATACACTTGCTGTCAATGGGATGATATTAACCGAAAAATTCTAAAATTCAAAATCGGGATCAATTTCTAAAAAGCATTTCTGTATCCTTTTACTTTTTCCTGCAGATACACCTATGGGAAACCAGTTGTTGGTTCAGTAAAGGCAGTGTTTTGTAGAAAGGCCATCTGGTTTTACTGGAATTCAAGTTCCCGAGAAAGTGACCTCTGCAAGACGTATGAACTGATGGTGAGAATTCCAAAATATAATGCTAAGACTTGCTGTAATCACAGTTTTCTTTCACTAATTCTACTTTATTTTGGTTTGAAATTGACTCTTGTTATTATCTTCTAGACGGATAAAGGTGGCTGTGCTGCACAAACTGTGAGCATGGCAGAGTTTGCCCTCAACAAGAGCAATTACCATGACATCTTTGAGGTGAATGCTAAAATGGAAGAGTACGGCACCGGTAGGTTTGACCGAATACACATTTAGGCTGACCGGATACTAGGGCTGCACGATATGAGGAAAATATCCAGTTGCGTTTATTTTGACTAACATTGCGATTGCGATATGATTCACGATGTTGGTGGGAACGATATCATTATTTACATTTTCATTGACGAATATTAAAATTTTAAAAATGAAAATGATTATAGTGTGATTTTTGCGAGGATCTGTACAAAACAAAGATTTTTTTTTTCTTTAGTCTGTAGGATACGATTTATAGGCTGGGATGTCTTTGTAGCACCACCAAACTTAATTTAGAGTGGTTTGACACTCTTTATATATATTATTAATATTTGGCCTTTAACAAATATTGCGCCCGCCCCTGCGATTTGGATATTGCAGTAGTCCATATTTCAATTTCGATTAAATTGCGATTAATTGTGCAACCCTACCGGATACTGTTTATTGAGTAATCAGCACTAGGTCCTGATGAGCAGTGATCTGGGTGTTTACTACCATCTAGGGGTCATTCTTAAAGGCAGTGGGCAGACCAGTTTCAGCAGTCACATCAGAACTGTCACCTTTGAGGATGTACCTGCCGCATACAAGCCTGGCATCTCGTTGGAGGGAAAGGTAATCCGTCTCATTAAATACCACTGGGAGCTTTAGCCTGCTCTCAGCACAGGACACAGATGAATATATTTTTATTTTATTATTATTTGTAAACCCCCCCCCCCCACCAACACCACCACTTCCGTGAAAGACAAAATGTAAGACAAGATGAAATAATAGCCATAAAATTCAATACAATAAAATAACAAAATAAACCAAATAAAGAAATTATATAATAACACCGTAAGCACATTGCATACATCTATCCCCAGTACATGGCATCCTAATGTCTCATCTTAAAAGTGTGCTGTGGGTTAGCTTCTGCTTTCTGACTTTTTTGCAGGTCAAAGTGATCGGCCCAGACAACAAAGCTGTTGCCGATGAGGCAGTGTATCTGTTTGTCAGCGACTCTCAAAACTTAACGCTCACTACAGACATGGCAGGCATGGCTTCATTTTCTTTGGACACCGCCCTCTGGAAGGACACTGTGACTCTAAAGGTTGGTTACTGCTTCTTTTTTTTTTTTCAGAAGAAGAATCAATTCAGGGCCTCCTATCAATAACCAGTTCAGTATTTATCAATGATACAATCCATGCCTAATTAAGGAAACTTTCCACCATATGGATTATGTTAGAGGTGAACAACACAGACCTTAATTTTTATTAAATTAATCTATTTTTTCAAATTGGTTACATGTCGGTTCATAGTTAATAATTAGAGGTTGATAAGTGATGGCTGTTGAGTGAAAATGTGACCTTTGACCTGTGGTTGTTGTGTCAACAGGCGAGGTCTAGAAAGACGGTGGAGAATGAGCCATATGTGCACAGTATGCGTCGACCAGAGTACAGGTCGGCCTACCACAGAGTGGCAGCATTTTACTCCAAGAGCAACAGTTTTTTGAAGCTCATGCAGGGGAGCGGGATGCTCTCCTGTGACAAAGATGCCACCGTGCGTGCTCAGTACATCATCCAGGGGGAGGAGCTAAAGAAAGGCCAGGAAGTGCTCGAATTCTTTTACCTGGTAAGACTACTGTGATGGGTAATGAACTTCTGTCAGTATTACATCCATCTTGTTTAAAAATCACTTAGATCACACATCTATGTTAACGTTAAGTTGAACAGTAATTAAACCACTCCATTGTCTCAGTCTCTAAAAGTTTTTTTTGTTGTTGCAGAAACTCACTCACAAACACTGAAAAACATTTTATGTATTTGCCTGTGTTATGTTTCAATGTAGGTGATGACCAGAGGTGGAATTGTGCAACACGGTCGTGTCCCAGTGGCTGTTAAAGCGGGAACTGGTACAAACTAATGTTACTTAAACTAAGACAGCCATCTTAAAGGGAAAAGTCTGGTGATAATCTGCATTTCCCTTATTGTCAGCAAATCCCATGAAAAGATCACAACCTCCAATAAACCAAGAAGGTAGCAGGCAGCTGTTCTAAGTGGAAAAAGCTCAGATAAACTCACACACTAGCTGGTGAATATAGTCAAGTCAAGTCAAGTAGAACTTTATTTGTCCCCAAAAGGGCAATTGGTTTCGCAGCAGTGACAAGTACACAAGATCAATACAAATACAGCAATAAATAGCAAAAATGTAAGAACAAAAAACAAAACTAATTTAAACAAATGTAATACTTAATTCAAATTTAAAAAAGCCATGTTTGTCACACGTGGTTGTGGTCAAGCTGATATTACCTTATCCTATATAAGTTTAGCAGTGAGATGGCTGAAGGTATGAATGAGTGTGTCAGTTTTGACTAGCGGGTATTTGAAAAAACGACTTGATAAAAGATCTATAAAACAAAGTCATCAAAGACCTGTCAACCTCAAACTTAGCCAGCTTCCTCAGACAGAAGGCCTTGCTGGCTTTTTTTTACGCAGCATATTGGTATTGCATTCAAAGGTAAGCTTATTATCAGTTACAGTGCCCAAGTACTTGTATGTTTCAACTGTTTCTACATCCTGACCATTAACTGTGGTGTTGTCAGGGTTGAAATTGTGACGTCTAAAATCTATACACATATCCTTGGTCTTTCTCACATTTAGTTACAAAAAGGCTTCTTGACACCATCTAAAACGATTATCTGTGACAGGACCATGGGACATTTCCTCATCCTTCAGCAGACTCACAATAACAGTATATAGTATATAGTGAAATGTTTAGCGGTTAAGAGCCAGATCTTTCCTTCAGGAAATGGGTAAATATGCAACTGTTTGCGAACATGTTTGCCATATTAACTGAAAAGGTGATATTATGTCAGTGTTTTCATTTCATTTCCACTGCCCCCAAGTGGCCAAAAAAAATCAGTCAATGCAGGTTAAAAGATTGATGTTTTCAGAAGAAGTGAATGGGTTTATGGTTGAGAGACACATAATGGCAGGAAAACCAGGAAATTATTAAGAGATGGACTAACAACCCCCTTTTGTTGATGAGGAGAAATGTTATACAATCTCTATTCAAAAATATATTTTTGGGCTGTGCTGAACTTTGAAAAGGCAGAGATTTTGTTACAAATGTCTGTTACCTCACTAAAACGTTGTCTTTAGTTTGTAATACATTTTATCTTAAAGTACAGTGGAAATTCAGGATTTTAATCGGGTTCATATAGCGTCAGGTCTGATTTATTTATTTATTTATTTTTTTGGGCACCTACCTTATCACATCTATGTCCCCTGTTTGTTGCATTGTTCCCTTCTTTCCCCCTTTTTCTGTTCATCTTTTTCATATGCAAAGTAGATAAATTGCTAGGTCAGCTTCAGGTAAACCTACGTAGCGACATTAGCTTCAGGCTAACCTAGCAGATTATTATGTTCCAATGTGCAGTAAAGACGATTGTATAGACAAAACACAAATATCTGATTTAATATTAGCAAAATGGGTAAGTATATTATTTATCTTTGATGTATTTTGATTGTTTCATACGGTCATATAATACATTTCCTTGTCTCTCTGCATTTCATGCCTCAGTCAACAAAGGAGAGTTGTCCGTATCACTCCATCACGTTACAAACCTGGCACCATTTGCCCAAGTGATAGTTTACACTGTGATGCCCAGCGGAGAGGCTGTGGCCGATAGCCAGGACTTCCCCATTCAGCTCTGCCTTAATAACAAGGTACCACCTATGTGACCCATTTGGACGTTCATAACGTAAAGCTACAATAAATGAGTCTTCAAAGCAATTTTGATATGCAATGAAATAAGCGTTTTAGATTATTTCAATTCTGTACTTGTGACCTGACATCTTCTGACTCTCTACCTTGGTGTCTCCTGTGCAGGTGTCTCTGAAGTTCTCCTCTCTCCAGGAGCTTCCAGCGGAGAAGACCACGCTCAGTCTGCAGGCTCACCCAGGCTCCATGTGCTCCGTCAGGGCCATCGACCAGAGCGTCCTCCTGCTGCAGCCAGAGCAGGAACTCACTGTCGACTATGTACGGCACAATCCTCTGCGCTAGTTTGACCTGTGTTAGCATCTGTATCTTTACCAACACTTGAAACATGGTGTTTTTATTTTAAAAGCATGCAGCATGCCTTGATTTTAGAGAAGAGAAAAGTGGAAAAAGTAGTATTTAATTCTAAAATCTACAAATTATAGTGTGGTCTGGTAGTAAAGCCTCTCAAACTGCGTTTGAACTACTTTAAGTCATAATAATCAAATATTACAGTATTTAGTACTCAACTGTCAGTCAATCTGAGTTACTGCAGGTCTTTCAATTGTTTTTTTTTTAAACTTTTCTTTTAAAGATGTTATATATATATATATATAATTTTTAATTAAGACGTGATGTAGACCCCTATTTTGGACTTGCCTGTACCTGCTGCCTATACTGATGACTTACCCAGGCTAATGTACATGTGTGTGTTCTTGCGCAGGTGTACAGCCAGCTGCCTTTACAAAAGCTGTCAGGATACAGCTACGAGGTTGAAGACTTCGAGCCATATCCCTGCTTCCCTGTGCCAATGCCAGAGCCTGAACCAGAGCCTGAACCAGAGCCTGAACCAGAGCCTGAACCAGAGCCTGAACCAGAGCCTGAACCAGAACTAGGGATTGCAGTCGACGATGTGGATCCGACTAGTCGAGCCAAGCGCTCATTCTACTTTGAACCGCCCAGTCAGAAGAGTGATGTCTACAGCATCTTTAAAGTAGATAATTGGTCATTTTCATTGGCTTTAAAGAATAGGCTACAAGAGAAATTGACATTGATCGTACAAAAGCTATTCAGTTTTTATATACAATACATTTACATCTCTATTTGTCTATATCTATGTGTATCTGGGTCAACATATAATTGTCTTTAATTTGTCCAAATCACTATCTCTTATTTTGTTTTATTATCTCTCTCTCTCTCTCTCTCTCTCTCTCTCTCCCCTTTTTTAGAAAATAGGAATCAAAATTGTGACCAACTCTGATGTGAAAAAGCCTTATAACTGCCATGAAAGGAGATATGACTTAGTTTACTATGATGGTATGTGTTATAGTTTTCCACTGGTATTTTCCATTACCAAATAACAAGAAATATAATTTACTGTAAACTTTTAAGTGGCCGATGCAATAAGGGGAGAAAAAGGATCGGTTGGACATTCTCCAGAGGCTGGAATGACCAAAGAGACCATTAGAACATACTTCCCTGAGACCTGGATCTGGGAGCAGGTTTCCATTGGGTAAGTTTTAGTTGTGTAATCTTTTTTTTATTTTTTTTTATATGCTGTGTTCCTAGACGTCGTAGACTCTCCGGTTCCTATGGCTTTCAACATGATGCCGAGTTTAGGTGGTGTGCTGGGCGGTAAAGAGGAGGAGAAGAAGGAGACCGTCAGGACATTCTTTCCTGAAACCTGGATCTGGGACCTAGTTCCTGTGGGGTAATAATCATATATCATATGAAAAGGATCAAAACATTGTAAATTGTTCTTATTTTCAGACGTGTGCATTTTGTACACTTTTTAGTTTATGACTGAATACCTGCAAAACTACATTTCCATCAACCTCAGGTGTACTTTGATTGTATGGCTAATTAGCAAATGTTAGGTTTGTACAGAAATTCATGGTTCCCAGACAAAGCATCCTAATGACTTTGGTGATATTCTGACTTTTCCTTTTAACGCCAGAATTGAGGTTAACATTTGTGCTTTTGACTGAATATCTCAGCATGCTAATATGTTAAACTATGATTGCGACCATGGTAAATGCTACTGTATACCTGCTTAACATTAGCAAGTTAGCGTTGACATTGTGAGCATGTTAGCATGCGGATGTTAGCATTTACCTCTATGCACTTCACAGAGCTCGCGTGGCTGTAGACTCTTTGGGTGCAGCAACAAAGTTTATTTCCAACACCGAAGACAGTTTTGAAATATAATAAGCACTCCACTCCCCAGAGGATGTAAAGTCAAACACACAGTTTATCTCATTATGTACTAATGCAGATTGTCATGAAGTTTGCTGAGCATATTCCTGTTTTGACTCGTAAATCTTTCAGGGCAACTCCACTTTTTCATTTGACTGTTGCTCATATGTTTGTATAGAGACAGTGGGTCAGTGAATGTGGAGAAGACAGTCCCTGACACCATCACTAAGTGGGCAGCCGGAGCTTTCTGTGTTTCCCCTGTGGGCTTCGGCGTGTCGCCCAACACTGGTCTGACTGCCTTCCAGCCGTTCTTTGTTAGTCTCACCTTGCCCTACTCTGTCATCCGAGGGGAGGTGTTTACTCTCAAAGCCACTGTCTTCAACTATCTCTCCAAGTGTATTATGGTAAATATTTAAATCTTACAGATGTGTATACTTACAAGTATGATGATGTAGTCTGTGGGTACGACAATTAGAAACACTGATGAAGTTACAATTTAACTTGTATCTCTTTGCATAAGTATGTCTTGTATGTTTTTTAATATATTTTTATTCCTGAAACTGAGTGTTTGTCTGCAGGTAAATATTGCACTGGCTGATTCAGACCAGTACACCTTCAGAAACTGTGATGGCTGCCAGTACAGTGTGTGTCTGTGCGGAGAGGAGAGCAGGACCTTCTCATGGATTGTAACTCCAACTGCATTAGGTATGACTAATAGATGGCTGACATGAAAACTTGGTTTCAAATTATAAGTATTTCTTTGCAACATTAAATATGTATGACTAAATGAGCAACACTCAAAGTAAAAAAAAAAACTCCTTATTTATTATTTATTGTGAATTTAACGTTATTTCATTTACTAAATCCTGTGCATCACCTTTGTCCAAGTCAGCTCCGCCCACTTCAATCCAGTGAGAAAACCACAGGAAAGAAAATGCATACAGAAATCTCTCATGTGAATTAAGCAAAGTTTGGTATTTTGCACACAAAAAATGTAGGACCCCATTACTCTGATTAAGAAAATATGTTTTCAAGACATCCTTAAGGTTTCTCTATATTTTAATGTGATCATTCATACTGGAGCTAATGACCTAACTTTGACAACAAATAAAGCAGACATAGTCACTGTGCTGGATTGATTTTCATACTATATAGAATTGAATGGAAAGAAGTGGCTGCCTGAAAGCTATGCATATACATTTGTGAATATGTACACAAACATGCATTCACAGATCTAAGACACTATGGTGTCTGTGAACTAATAATGTTAAGTAGTCTAAAACACTGGTATGATCCTAATGTGTTAGTCTCAATGCACTTTTAGAGGCTCTTCAACCGGGCACTAACAGGGTCTGATTTTGATGTTAATCTTCGTTCAAAATATCACTTTATTTTCAATGCAAAAATATGTATCCGTGTCATTCCAAAATTGATTGAATACCATCTCAAAAAGTGTCAACCCGTCCCAGCTCTGCTCTCCCTGCCTCGTCATTATGACAAAAAATAGTTCCAAGTGACCGGTTGCTACCAATATAGTGCAATCTTCACCAAACGTACACTTTTAGTGACAAAGGGGAGACAGAACAAGCTAATTAATCTGTACTAAGGGCCCTGACAGGTGTTGCGTCTGCACTGCTGGAAGCAAAGACAGAGGGCTGTTGTTGTACTGCTGCCTGGCCTGAAAGCAGAGGAATTCTATCAGCCTCCATCAGCAGGGATGGAGACGAGGCTCTGATGAATGTCAAGTTGCGCTCCTCTAATTCCCCCTTAGAGGAATGCTGACAATCACTTGTACTAACAAGTCAGGTAGTATCACTGACGAAACACTCAGAAACCTCTCCCTCGAGGGGTGATCTGTACTTGTCCTCTGTGTGAAAGCTTGTGGGCTGTGGAGAAAAGAAGGGAGGGGGTGTGAGATAGAGCGCCATAATAAGGCAACAAATGGGGATTAATGAGGGCGAATAAGATAGGAAACAGGGGGAGGAAGGAAAACATAGATGGGAGAGATGGAGGAACAGGGAGGATAATGAGTTGGAGGAGACGGGAAGCTGTTTTGCCTGCGTACACAAAATGTGACAGTGTGACAGGGAGCGCTAATCAATACAGCTATGCTTTCGAAATAAGACGGGTGTATGTGTGTGCACGCAGGTCAGGTGAATCTGAAGGTCAGCGCAGAGGCCCTGAAGACTGACATTCTGTGTGGCAACGAGGTGGCCACCGTCCCCGACATGGGCCGAATCGACACAGTGGTCCGCACCCTGCTGGTGGAGGTCAGTGACTGTCAAACACAACACAAAACAGCAGAACGCCTCAGTTTGAGTACTAATAAAGACATATATACTTGTTTTTTCTATGAAAGTAACCTCTAAAATACAGTCAACACCCTCATGGTGAATGAAATGGTGTATCTCCTGTTATTTTATTCTAGTTTTCTGCAGTCTTTATGTTCTGCTAAAAGTCGAGTTATAGTAAAAAATAAATAAAAATGAAACCATTCTATATCGGAGGAAAAAGTGACCACATACTGACAAAAGTGGAACGTACGACACTTCTTTTAAAAAAAAACACTGTCGATTTTACGTTACTCAAGACAGGATGATATAGTGCATTTGTTGGGGACTATTAATTTAGATTTGGTGTTCTAATGAGCATTTGGGGCATGGGGACGGTGTATGTAAGATTGATTTAAAATAAAATGGTATCCATGGTTTTAAATGAACACCCAGTGCAACAGTGTGGTTCCTTGATATTTCAAATAGTTGAGACAATGGTTCAAACAGTGGAGCTCTATTGCAACGAGGAATGGGCTATATCAGACTTTAGATACACACACAATACTTGTTACGTTGCCTGTTGATGTAATCAATATCATTGTCTTTGTCTCTCTCCACAAGGCTGAAGGAACACCACAGATGGTCAGTCATAACGCTCTCCTCTGTCCTGCAGGTAAACGCTCACAAACGACCCGTCTATCAGCATCTGTTATCTGGAAGCCTTAGGGTTAACAGTCGTCTTGATCCTCTCATTCAGAACTAAATCCGTCAATCTGTCATGGATCCCTGTTTCAGGGTCAGAGGTTGAAGTTCTCAGTTCAGTGTGAGGGTGATTGATTGTAACTGGCCGTTTACTAATTGTTCAGAAGCATTTGTGTTTGTCAGATTGGAGATGAGTACTGTACAGAAATGTATGAAATGGAACGGATGGAATTTGGTATACACTGACTCATTGCAACGTTAGTGTTCAAATGAAATCACACAACACTGACGCACATAACAAAGCCAGCAGACCTGAAACCGAGGGGAACAGCTAGCCCGGTTGTGTCCTCCTGAAGCTCACTTATTATTGAGTGTTTTAAGTAAACAAAAAAACCAAAGTGAAAAAATGACAACCTGTGGTTTTATAGGGGGTTATATGCTAGGCTAACCAGCAATAAGTAAGTTTCATATTATCGTACATGAGAGAGGTATCTTCTTACCTAACTCGAGAGAAAGTAAGAAGAAAGTAAATAAGCGCATATCCCAAAATGTGAAATTGTTCCTTTTAAGCTCTCTCCTTTGTGTATCATTTATGTGTTGTTTTTTCTGTTCTTTGTGTTGTCAGAGAGGCCTGTGGAGAAGAAAATCTCCCTTCTGATGCCCGAGATGTTTGTGGCTGGATCGGCCAGGGCCTCTGTCTCTGTACTGGGTTGGTGACACTATTTCTCAGTCATTTCTTTAGTCCAGCTGTCAAGACTCATCATTTGCATGTGACGGGCCAGCTAACACTACAGTATCTACTGTATGTTAACATTCCAACCTGCTAAGAATAAAAAGTTGTCGGGGTGTATAATTTTGGAGTCTGCCTTATCTTCCTCCTGTTGCTTCTGCAGGTGACCTGATGGGCCGGGCCATGAAGAACCTGGACAAGCTCCTGGCCATGCCGTACGGCTGCGGGGAACAGAACATGGTGCTGTTTGCGCCAAACATCTTCATACTCAACTACCTGAATAGCACGGCGCAGCTGACCAAGGATATTCAGGACAAGGCAACGCGATTCCTGGAGAGCGGTAAATTGTTCTGTACCATCTGTGATGGCACCGTGAATGTGGAAAAGAAATGTTCAAAGATGGAGCTGTGAGAATGCTTACTCTCTTGACAGACACTGGGCGATTATTCCAGTCTGCATATACCCTTCATCAGTTCCCAAAATGTTTTTCAGTTGTCCCCTATAGGAAATAATGCCTCTGTATCTGTTGTCATTAGTCTGGCCTAAACCAGTTGAGGGTTAAAGAAATAATAAATGTCCCCTTCAAATAAATGAGGAGGCTGGCTGTGTTCATGGCTCAAGGCGTTGCATTGGCCAATCAAATACATGCTATTAGGGCTGGGCGATATGACGATATAGATCGTCAAAACAATGTCAAAATGTCTCTTTCGTATTTATTTTGCTATATATTTCTAAGTATTTAATTCACACAGGAGAATACAAATGTATGCTTTATCATGTAGTTATTTCTTTTAGACTATTTATTGAATTACCTGATATTGTGATATATATCGTTTTCAAGATATGAAATGACCTATATTGGGAGAGAATATTTTGGCCATATGGCCCAGCCCTACATGGAATAGCACATTCTTGGTAGATCACTATGTAAAATGAAAAATGCCATTTTTTTTAGAGTTTATCTCACAATCACCTAGATGAGGGTCGCAGTGATAACTTTCCAAAGTTGTAAAATCTTGCCTCATAGTATTATAAGTTGCCGTGCATGGTTCTGACATCTGGTAAATCTTCAGTCTTTTGGATCTATTATTTAAACAGCCTTCCGGGATTGTATCATCACTCACTGGCATTTGTGAAACAACAGGCCCTCACCAGCACTGACTGTCTGTCTGTCATTCTGTCAAGGGGCTTTTTTTGTAAATTTGATGGTTTTGTTCATGTGTGTGTATCTGTGTGTGTTGTAGGATATCAGAGGGAGCTTACGTACAAGCATGATGACGGCTCCTACAGTGCTTTTGGGAAGAGTGATGAGTCTGGAAACACCTGGTCAGTAACTTAACTAGCAGATGCTGCTTAGGATACAGATAATGATGTTGTGTAATAGCCATGACATTTTCTATGAACATGCATATGGAAACTGGTCACAAATAAACAAAAGAAACTTTTTAGCAAAAATAAGAAACATAATTTGAGCCATATTGTAATTTTTTAGTAATGATGATGCACATTTTATACATTAACACCCGTTTTTTTAAATTAGAAGAGGCATTTTTATATGAATTATTTATGAGTGTTATTTAAAAAAAATAATAATTATTCTATTATATTTCACATATGGAATTATAAATAATGCATTTTAGTTTCATAAAAAGCCCAAATACTAAAAATGAGATGTATAAATATTCTGTAAACTGAGGAGGAACCAGAAATCCCACCCATTGTCTGTTCACTTTACTTTCACACCTGTCACTGAAACTTGATGGTGTGTGTTTTAGAAAACAGAAGTACCAATAATAATCTGAATAATAGAATATGTTCATTTCTATAACTCATTATATATTGCAGTTGCATCAGTGGTTATAGAACACTTTAAAACATTTATCTTGAGCTTTGCTGTTTAAGCTGTGAATATTTCAGCTCAAATCTCACACTTCATTTGATGAAAGACATGCAGACAAAGTGGGAGGTATACACACACACACACACACACACACACACACACACACACACACACACACACACACACACACAGTGTGTCCTTTCTAGTTTTTGGCACCAGCAAGCATCCTAATAATTTACTTTATGGGGACCCTGCCAGAAAATATTAATATTTGCATTTAATGGGCTTAAATTACAGTGCCTCGGGGGATTTAACAAACCCTTTGCTGTTTGAAAGGGTGCTGGGCAGTTTGGCAGTTGGTGAGTGTGTGTGTGGGTGTGTGTTTGTGGTTAGGAGAAACTAGGGCTCTCAAGTGTTGAATTACATTATAATTCCAACAGGAGATTGGATTAGTCCAAAATCCCAGGACTCTCGAACAAGGACTCACTAAAGTGTGAGAAAATATATAGATTTATTTATTAAAAGCCACACTAATCAATGTTTTATATGAAGAATGGCTTAAAGGGCTATGTGTAATGTGACAGTGTATTTTGAACTTAATTTACGTGGTGGCAAAACACGACACAAGATGATTGCTACAGTAGCTCTTTGTCTGCTGGGTGTGTAAATGAATAATTGTTTGCTTAACACGTTGAACTCTATAGGGTAATATGTCAATGTTGTGTTTACAGCTTTTTCTGCTGCCCCCAAGTGGCCAAAATGAATGAATGCTTATTTTTGTGCACCTTAAAGTATAAATACTGTAAAGAGTCAAGCAGTGTTTACCCATGCTGTACATACTGATTATAGTGCAATGCAATATGTGTAGTATAATGTAAAATGTCTATAACTGGCTTCCTTTAGAAGCATTGCATCTGAGGTATGATCCAAATATATGAAATGTGTGTGTTTAACTTTGCTGCCTCTGTCAGCTCCAGCTGTCTTTATTCTGTGAGGCTCTTCGGCTCAGATTATTGTTTAGTTGTGGATGCAGCTCTGGCCCAGCGCTCTGTGTTAGTGTGAGACAGGAGGCTGTTATGTAATTGTCCTGAAGCTGGGTTCATTTTGGGGTTACCAACACAGGCACATGTTTTCTGAAAAAAAAACAAAAAAACCTTGTGTGCATTTTCTGTATTTGAACTTCCAGGCTGACCGCTTTTGTGATGAAGTCCTTTGGCGGAGCGAGACCATACATCTTTGTGCATGACAAGCACATTAAAAATGCCAGGATGTGGCTGTCCAGAAACCAGCAGACTGACGGTTGCATCAGATCTGTGGGGAAACTCTTCCACAATGGCATGAAGGTGATGACGTCAGTTTGAACGTTTTAGACGTTTCACATCATCTGTTTTTGGTCGTTTAGTATTTTCCTATAAGACAAAACCACAGAATTAGCTCAATGTGAGGAGCAATTTGCATAGTGCTGTGAGTGTGTGCAGACAGCGGCGATGGCCCCGGGCCTGCAGGCAAGCAGCACACACACACACACACACACACACACACACACACACACACACGTGCACACACAGCAGAGAAAATATCCCTAACAAATTATTGTGAGCCAGTCCCCATTAAAGTACAGTACAAGCCGACTAACAGCAAAAAGCCATGACACCTGTGTGTCTGAGGCAGGTACGCGTAGTTGTTATAGATAAAAGTAAGTACTGTGGACTAATATTTATAATCCGTAAAACACTGTGTGATAAGCAAGAAGCCAAGGGCAGTCTAAAGCAATTCCTTTTATGTAAAATTATAGTTTCAGACAACTTCTCCTTTTTGTTTTATAAAGTGGCAATCTCACATACTGGGGTATGGCTGCCAGATAAGGCTACATATATGACTTGTATGTGCTTAGCTCAGGCTTAGTTTGTCTACAGTAAGTAGAGAGTCGATAGGTGTGTTTCATCATGGTGCTTATTTTCTTAGACAAGGAAAGAGACAAACTGAAGTGTGCACAGTTTTAAATTTAATCAAGAGCTTAATGGCCAATTGCTGTGCTGGTGTAATAAAGCAGCAATGCTTTCAATCAGCAGTAACTGAATCAATTTTGCCACAAAGTGGTAAAAAAACATTCACATTTAGTACATCATAAACTAAAACTACAACGAAAATATGCAATAAAAAATATTATTGCAAATTGAAACTAAATAAAAAATGATATCCTTTTAAGAAAAACTAAACTGAAACGAGTCTAGTGGCGCTGACATGAAGTAAAGCTATATGTGTGACAGAGATTGTTTCCGCTCTGCGCCTGTTTTCAACAGGGAGGAGTGAGTGACGACGTGTCCCTGACGGCCTACATCACCGCTGCCCTGCTGGAGCTGGACACCAACACCACGGTGAGTCTGACGGAGCTCTCCTCCGTCTCAACGTGTGAAGTGAACGCCTCGCTTTGCTGCAGCTCGGATATGTTCACCTGTTGAACTCATTGGGTCTGCCCTCATTTTAAATGTTTATCAAGGTTAACTTTTTATATCCTCGGAAACTAACACTGGTAGATTTCCTGTCGTGTTTGTTGCTTTAAATTTTCTGCAACGAGGATACTTTATTTATGTTACATAAATGAAACATTTTCAGATTGCGTCATTTAATAGAAATTCTTATTGTTAGACAGGAGGTCCGAGCATGGCCTACAAATGAACTTGGCCATCCAAAGATTGTAGAAAGAAAGGAACCACAGTCACCTGTGAGAGCTGTTAGAGAGAATTAAGACTAAGCACCCTGATAAATATTGAGCGGAGGTAATCGCTTGTCTCACTACTGCCTTTCAGAGATGTCGGCCTGTGTTCCTTTGTTGTCTCTTCAGCTTTTAATAGTCTGTCTTGGGGGCTACATTTGTCTGTAGCAATTACTAAAAAAGTTCCCTTACAAACAACATTAAAGCAACTCTCATTTTTAAAAGCCTGCAGCGAAATCAGTTCATTAATTGTTCCACTTTTTAGCAGGGCTTTTAAGTGAATGTTTTTATTTATTTTTTTTATCACCAGCCAACATGGCTAGTACATTTTTAAAGTTACCACTAGCCAAATTTTCCTAATTTTCTTCTTTTCCCCCTCCTCTTTCATCTTCATTGTCCACTGTGTCTGCAGCCCTCCTCGTATGCTCTTCTGTTTTCTAAACTCCACGGAAAAGTATTTCCACGTTTTTTGTTTGTTTTTCCTAACTAACTTTAATACTTGATTTCAGCTCCTGCCGTTTGTTTCTCGTCGTTCCGTTGGTCTTTTCCGGCTCGTAACTGATACCACAAACACTGGGCACGTAGCCAGCGGTTGTATGACATGTCACGACGTAGTGTTCATGGGAAATGTAGGATTAGTACTAAAGCAGTGTTGCCAGATAAAGATTACATTTTCCAAGCCAAACACACACACAAAACTGCCCACAGTTCTCGG
This sequence comes from Sander vitreus, assembly GCF_031162955.1. Taxonomy (NCBI): domain Eukaryota; kingdom Metazoa; phylum Chordata; class Actinopteri; order Perciformes; family Percidae; genus Sander; species Sander vitreus. The sequence continues at coordinate 28,957,587 of NC_135857.1, read as the reverse complement.
TAGAATACAGACCAATCGGCAACACTGACTTGTCGCATCGTTTCTGCAGCCTGCCGATTCAAACAGACGCAGTGTTTTTTTGCTTCATTCATCACCAGCCAAATTGGCTAGTAACTTTAAAATGTTACCCGCCAAAGTAAATTTTTACTGACATTTGGCCGGTTGGCGGGTGTTAATTGAAATACCTGGTTGTTAGGCTTATTTAAAGCGCATTGTCTCATCTTTGTGTTTGCCTGTGGTGTGACAGGACCCCATGGTACAGAACTGCCTGAACTGTCTAAAAGAGGCAGTTGCTGGTCAGCTGGACAACCTGTACACCACCGCCCTGCTGTCCTACACCTTCACTCTGGCTGGGGACCAGGAGATGAGGAGCAAACTCATCACTTACCTGCACCAGAAGTCCAACACACAGGGTAAGACAGTGAAACCATCAGCAACATCTGCACGTCTGACTTTTCAGCAGTTCATGCCATTTAGCAGCATCAACCTAAACCTAGAAAGACAGAGAAGGCTCAACTGTCTGAAGAAAATGTGTGTGTGAAAATGTCATGTTGCTATATTTGCTAAAAAAGTAGTTGAACTGTTAAAAGGTGTGTTCAAGTGTCAGTCGACATGTAGAGAGTGTAATCAGTTGATATGTCATTAAAAGGTTAAATGAATTAGACTGCAGAAAGGCTCTCCTGCTGAAAGCTGAACAAGTGCTTTGTCATCCAATGTTGTGGTCTGGCCTGCCCTTGTAGCATTTCTGTTTTTATTACATGTTATCCTTCCATATAGTGTCCCAAATGTATATATATTTTTCAAAATGACAATAAAAGGTTGTCTTAAAAGAACGTTTTGTAACCGCTGTAGCTTGGCTGTTGGTATTAGCTCGAGGTTAAACAACACAGAGGAGATGGTAATTTCCATAATGAATTTCCTATCTAAACATTAAAATCTATAGACTGTAGATCTCATTTCATCTCAATCATCTACTCATTGATTTTTACATTACATTACATTACATGTCATTTAGCTGACGCTTTTATCCAAAGCAACTTCCAATTAAGTGCTTTCAACCTTGAAGGTGCAAACTCCAGACAACAAGTAGTAAGTGCAAGTACATTAGCTTTTAAATAAGTAATAAAAGTAAAGTAAAGTAAAGAAAAAAAATTTTTTTTATTCAAGGTACAATCGGAAGAGATGTGTTTTTAGTCTTCGTTGGAACATGTGTAGGCTTTCGGCCGTCCTGATGTCAATAGGGAGCTTATTCCACCATTTAGGAGCCAGGACAGCAAACAGTCGGGATTTCGTTGAGTGATTAGTTCTCCCTCGCTGTGAGGGGGCAGCAGGCAGGTTGGCTGATGCAGAGCGGAGTTGGCAGGTTGGGGTATAGGGTTTGACCATGTCCTGATTTAACTCAAGTGTACAAAGTTAATCATTGTTAATCTTCTAATGAATGACACCACAGGTGGCACTCGTCACTGGGACAGAGAAGGGGCTTCCAGGAAAGGCCTGGACTCTCTGGAGGTGGAGATGACCTCCTACGTGCTGCTGGCTCTGCTTTCCGGTCCGGCCATGCCGGACTTTGGTTTGGATTACTCCTCCAGCATTGTCCGCTGGCTCGCCCAGCAGCAGAACCCGTACGGGGGCTTCTCTTCCACACAGGTAGGACAGGTGGTTTATGGGTCACCCTTAACCCCCTAACAGTTTTTAATGACATGTTTAACCTCTCTGCTTCTCAGGACACTGTGGTGGCCCTCCAGGCTTTGGCTAAGTACGGCGCTGCCACCTATAGCGCGGAGGGCAGCACTACAGTGACAGTGACGTCGTTAGGAGGCCTGGACAAAGAGTTCACGGTGGATCAGAGCAACAGGCTGCTGTACCAGGAGGAGAAGCTAAGCGAGGTCCCTGGAGAGTACACGGTCCGAGCTGAGGGGCAGAGCTGTGTGCTGGCACAGGTACGATCAACCACAGGATGAGCCAAAGACAAAGCCATCACCAGAACACGTGAAGCAGGAAACAATAGGGCCAAGTTAGTGGTAAAAGAGAATAGGAGCAGCACTTGGAGGCATAGGCGGAGATTTTGGGGGGGATGCAGGGGATATGTCGTCGTATTTTGACAAAGATTTCTTCCAGTATTTTTTATATATTTAACTTACTTATTTATTTGAGATTTAAACATAGTTTTCATTGATAGCTTTTTTTATTTATCATAGACAGTCAGCACAGATATACATGGTAAGATAATGAAGTATCTGACCGGACCAAAAAATAAAAAATAAATAAACAAAATGAATAAAATTAAATGAATAAAAAAAAAAGGGGGAAAGGGAGAGTGATCGCTCTCTTCTTTCAAAACATTTTTCACTGATAGCTTTTGTTAAAAATAATACAAATGTAAATGATATTAATTCTATCTACGGTTATTTCAAGGTAATTGTAACTTATATTTTTGATGAAAGCTTATTGTTCCATTGTAAAGTGATGTTTGTGATGATCTGTCCATCCACAGATCTCCATGCATTACAACATCCCCCCTCCACCCGACTTCTCTGCCTTCAACATCTCTGCTGACACCATGGCCAAATGCAACATCAGCAAGCCCCAGCTCATCCTCTTTGTGACAGTCAGGTACTGTGTGTCTGTGTGTGTCTACATGTTTTTGTACAACTGATCATGCCATTAGATCATTGTTGACTTGTAATTGTATGAAGAAGTTTAGTTATTAACTAGTTATTATATACTTATTATAAATAAGTTTAGTTATTATTTTATATATATATATATATATATATATATATAGTAGTATAGTATTGTTGATACTATTTCCTGTTAATATTTTGGACTTCATTGGATAATTTTACTAAGGAAACTGATTGCATCCGCAAACTATGCCATGACATAACATAACACAGAACAGAAAATAGCTGCATCAAACCTGCAGAGAAGAACTTAAATAATGGCTTTGACCTACCTTTACATAAACAAGCCAGCATGCAGGCCTTTGTTAGTGTTATAATTGCACCACCTGCAACTCATTATTACAAAGTTTTTTGTTTTAGAAATTAATTATTGTGGTTACTTTTTTTCTTTTTGAATTTATAAACTTAAAATGATGACTTTAACTTGGGTTAATTACGACGCTTATTCAGACATGTTAAACAGCATTAGAACATTGGGTTACACTTTACTTGAAGGTATCTACATAAGAGTGACATGACACTATCATGAACATGTCATAAACATTATAAACAAGTCATAAATGTTTTTGACATAACGCTTCTTTTATTAAGTATCATTCGGTTTTTGTCATGACAAGTCATGGTTAGGGTTAGAGTTAGGGTTCATGTGTCATGACTGTGTCATGTGTTTATGACCGTGTCATGTCACTCTTATGTAGATACCTTCAAGTAAAGTGTTACCGAACATTCTGTACTGGCTACAAAGAGACAATATTTGTTTGGCAAATATTCAATATCTTGAAATCATGCCAAAAAAAAATCTTTCTGCCACATTGCAGAGACAAAAACTGATAACCACAGCAGTATGTGAGCGTCACTATCACATGGTGTTTGACTGTGTGGGTGTGTGTAGGTACCAGGGCAGGAGAGAGGAAACAAACATGGTCATCATCAACATCAAACTGCTGTCTGGGTACATTCTGGATAAGAGCTCCCTGAAGCTGGTCAGTTCTTTTAACAGTTAAACCATGAGTCCAGATGATGGAAAATACTTTTCTACTTTAATACACATATCGTTTGTGCTAATACTACCAGACTTTTCTACTGCATCTAATATGTTATACATACTACATTATATTGCTACATTATAATTAATATGTTGGAGTATACTAATGGCAGTCTACGCTCTGTGCTTTGGTAGCTGAAGAGCGACCGCTCAGTGAAGCGCGTGGACGTGGAGGAAGGATTCATCAACATCTACTTAGATGGGGTAGGAAGCACTGATAGAATGTGTGTCTTTTGTTGAGGGTGAAATGCAACATAAACACATGAATTCATGCTTTATTTTGATAAACCTCAGTACAGCCAATGTTTACTGTGCGCTGTGTTTTAAGTAAGTAAATGGCTTCTTTAGTGGCCTGTATTGTTTGTGGTTGCAGCTGAAGAAGGATGAGACAAAGATGCACAGTGTGACACTAGAGGAGGACGTGCCTGTAAGGAACCTGAAAGCAGCTGTGGTCAAAGTCTATGATTACTACCAGACAAGTAAGAGCTTCATTGTGTGAATGCTGATTCAGCAACATACTTTCAGCTACAACAAAAACCATTCAAATATCAAAATATTCAGCTCTTTAAGGACATTTGTGTTGATATTCAACTTTTCTCCACAGTTTTTAAAATAAAAGTTTTTTTCTTGTTACATTGAAAGTCATTGAAGCAATCTTTAAATCCAGTCCCGGCTGGCCCTTTTTATGACGTTTTTTTTTCTTTTTTTCGAAATACTATACTACATACAATACTATGACTTTTTGTGACTTTTGGACATACTATACTATGCATTTTTCATCATTTGTTTCGACATAATATAACGTTTTTGATATACTATACTATGACTTTTTATCACTTATCTCGACAAACTATCCTATGACTTTTTTATGACTTTTTACGATTTTTTCGACATACTGTACTATGACTTTTTTTCACTTTTTTCGACATACTATACTATGACTTTTTAATGACTTCTTTCGACATACTATACTATGACTTTTTGTGACTTTTGGACATACTATGCATTTTTCATAATTTTTTTCGACATACTATACTATAATGTTTTTGATATACTATACTATGACTTTTTTTCACTTTTTTCGACATACTATACTATGACTTTTTGTGACTTTTGGACATACTATGCATTTTTCATAATTTTTTTCGACATACTATAATGTTTTTGATATACTATACTATGACTTTTTTTTCACTTTTTTTCAACATACTATACTATGACTTTTTAATGACTTCTTTCGACATACTATACTATGACTTTTGGACATACTATGCATTTTTCACAATTTTTTTTCGACATACTATACTATAATGTTTTTTTGATATACTGTACTATGACTTTTTTTCACTTTTTTCGACATACTATACTATGACTTTTTTATGACTTCTTTCGACATACTATACTATGACTTTTTGTGACTTTTGGACATACTATGCATTTTTCATAATTTTTTTCGACATACTATACTATAATGTTTTTGATATACTATACTATGACTTTTTTTCACTTTTTTCGACATACTATACTATGACTTTTTTTGACATACTACACTATGACTTTTTATCACTTGTTTGACATATTATACTATGACATTTGTCACGCTATACTATGACCTTTCTTTAAAAGAAAACTTAAAATATTCTACTTTTGTTTAATACATTATTGGTATTATTCAACATTTCAATGAAATTTGTACTATTCTCACTACTTCACCTTCTTACGCAATTATGCCAGCAATCCAGTTTAGCTTTAGCAATTTAGTTTTTTAGCATTCACAAGCATTTTCTGCAGGAAATGCACTTTTTTTGTTGTTATTTTGTCCAAATATATGTGATGCTAACTTATCTTTACTCACTTTACTTTCCTCTCTGTGACACTGCTGTATATCTGATGTGTTTTTGCTGATATTTCCAGGTGATGAGGCAGTCACTGACTACAACTCGCCCTGTGCAGAAAGTAAGTAACATTTTTAAGCTCTGTGTTTACAGAGTTCATATAGGGTCAACACAGTGTTTCATAACAGTATTATACCTGAACTAGTTATTATGGCCAAAACAGCATGAATATCAGTGTTATAAATCGTTGGTTTTTAACACTGTTGGTGTGCACGCTCGCTTTTTGGAAAAACAGGAGCGCTGACACGGAAGCTAAGCAATATACTGCTGTGGATGGATGCAGCAGCTAAACATATTTCAGCCACCTAAAAAATTATATCAGTTTAGTTATACACCATAATATTTTCACTTCACCTTTATGACGCAGAACAGAAGCCATACATCTATGCTTTCTTCAAAGCCATGTTTGACAAAAACAGTAATTTTACCTCGTAGAAAGTTGCACGAACGTTGTTCCGTCAGTTGTTGGTCTACTACTGCCTTGATCATTTAGTTTTGTGTTAGTGTGACTTTGGTGAATCCAAACTAACTTTTAAAACCCTTATACGTATACATGTATAAACCCCACTTCAAAAAATCCAAACTATCCCTTTTAAGGAAAAGGGATTAATGCTAAATATGCTTTTCATCTCACCACTGCAATGTACAGTTTGAAAGTCAAATTATTGACTAAATAGTTCCACATAGGATGTACTACTCAATTAATTAATTAATTAATCTTAACTGTCATCCAGTCTACTACACACTAAAATGTTGTCACAGCAGCATTGTCAGATAATTTGGGCTTTCCAAAACTGACTTTGTCCAATTTATTTTAAAATTATTTTATTTTATGTTTTATCAAAATTCACTAGCCAGTTAATGTATCATATATAATTTAATGTAAAAACAAAAGCCATGTGAATGTTATTTTTCTTAAAGCTGGTCAAATAGAGAGAGTCAAATGTCTGCAAACAGTGAATGTATCTGGGTAGTTTAAAGGTAAAAACATTGTTTTTCTTCCAGGTGACAGCATCAACGAGCTGTAAAATCCATGTGGATAGCCAACGCAGGACTTCTTTCAGTTGGAAGAATCACTGTCAGAGAAAGAAACTAGGTGTTTATTTTTATTTTTTTAGGCTGTTTCTTCATTTGTTTTTACTCCTATAAAACTTTTTTTTAGCTGTGTTTGATTGTGAGTGAATTCCACTTTTTAGGAAGAAATGCTTACTGTCTTTGTTTTTTTTAGCTTTTTTTGGGGGGGGGTTGTTCTACTTGCTGTTCCATGGTAGGCTCCTCCTTGTCCTTCCAATTATGACTGTTAGTAATGAACCAATAATCAGTCGGCATTGAGAATCCATGCGATAGTTGCTGCTATCGCTCTCCACAACACTGGAACCTTCACATTATAACCCAAGGAAAGAAAAGAAGACAATATTCTGTAATAGCTCTGTTTTTAATAGATTTGACAAAATCCATATTATTCATACGTGAAAGTAACGCATGAGACATACAGGGTACCAATAACACAGTATGGTACTGTGTGTGTGTGTGTGTGTGTGTGTGTGTGTGTGTGTGTGTGTATCTACTTTCTAGAAAAAAAAACAAAAGTACAGTCTCATGAATGCTTGGTGAGTTATGTATGTGTGTGTTCTGCTGTACCAGTAAATAAAAATAAAAAAGGTAGACTGATACATCACTACCATACAATTTTGAAATGTAACTGACTGACAATAAAATTTCTAAAATGACAAAAATAAGTAAAAAGTGTACTTCTATTCATACAATACCGTTTCATCTCTTTGCAATAGCAAGACATTTTTTCATTTGGGCATCCTCTTTACATTATATTTAGTTTCCTTTCTCATCAACATAGATAACAGTAATGTATATACCACCTACTATCGACAGACATGATTTAACAGCCTTGCCAGTGTTGAATAGTTTGGTTTGCACATGTTAACTGTGCAGGGAAAGTAAAGGCAAGGGGGACAGAATATATTAAGGTCTTTTCACTAGTCTTTTTTTAATTTATTTTTTAAGAAGTAAACGCGTCACTATTTCAGGCACCACAACTATAAATTATCATCACTGTACCAACACATGAAACTAAACAACAGTTCCACATGCTCCGAAAATCACAGCGTAGTTTTGTACTCTGCTTCTACAAAACTGACAACAGCATCCGGCATCTGCTAACTACAAATGGTCATGTTCACAGCCAATCAATACACTCACAATGTGATGATAAACACTTGATGACAAAGACACCAGGCGAGCCTGGTCAGTTTCAGTCTGTTAAAGCTGAAGAACATTTCTTCATCCACCCTCATGCACGCAAGCCTCTGCTCACAGTGGGGATTTAAAGCAGGGAGTCAAGATTGTATCACTGTTGGAATTCAGAGTTGTGGTATTAAATAAAAAATTGAGTAAACTGATTTTTTTGAATAATACGGCTACAATCAATAATTACTAATGTAAAAAAATAAAGAGAAAGTATTGATTTTATAACCAAATTTCCTGAGGGTATATAGTCTCATATTGACATTTCTTTTTACATCTAAGAAGCCATAATTGTGAAAAATGCTTGCATTACATACAGTATAATCTGAACTGGACGTTAAAGCCAGTTTTTTTGCAAATAAAAAGTTGGCAAACTAAGTTGTGATGAGTTAACCCCGCTACTGAATGTGCAAAATAATGGTGACATTTGTCTGAGTTCAAACTCTTTTTGCACACACTAAATGCACGCTTTTTTCTGCATCTTTGATTGGTTAAAATTTAAAGGAGCATTCCAGCTATTTCGTAGTGGTCGAGACATCTCGACTTTTACTCTCTTATGAGTCAATTTCCCATAATGCAACCAGTGTCTTTTATTAGACTCTCCCTAACTGGTAAACACACAACCTCCATGCCCCCAGTTTTTAACACAGGCTTTCTGTTATGAATTTGTAGTCTCCAAGCTCAATGATGACACACTCAGGACATTAGAAGACATTATACAACTGTTCTCTACTCAGCCTACGAGAACAGTGAACTGAAAAACTGGGGGAGTGCTCCTTTAATAACATGAGTTTAAATAATGACAGTGAATTAGCTGATCCCCACTGTGCTCAGGGCCTTCAGTATCTGTAATGAGGCTACAGGCAGACGTCCCCTCGTGTGAACCTGTACTGCATTACAGCTCAGAAACTAATTAAAATGCGTTCATACGATTGTAGCCTTCCAGCGAGGCTCTGCTGGACTCTCAGACACGGGATCCACAACAACACATAGTCAAGGCACAGTTGAGAATTGCATTAGTCCGTATTGTTGATCCTGTGTGGTCTCTGTAGCGCACTCTAGTGGTGGCTGCTTTAGGCTGGCAGTGATGATGGCTGCTTCTCAGCTGTGTTGTCGCATCATCAAGTTACTAAAGGCTACTTGGCAAATAGATGATATTTTCTGTTTGTACCTGTGCACACATGGATATGCAGTTTGCACCTTGAGTTGGCAACATAGCGGCATCGTACAGAGACAGTGAGATAATGTTCAACATATTTACATGTACGCTGAGAATGTGGCAGCTGTGGTTAGATCAATACACTGGGCTTTTTGGGAGTCAACTTCTGAGTGTTGGATATCATCCGGTGAGTGTCCTCCAACTGATTTCCCTCCTTACTTTTTAAATTACATACAAAATTGTTAACATTTTGGAAATTCTTTAAAGGCATGTTGAGCCTGGCTTGTATAGCCTAGCTTAGCACAAAGGCTAGAAGCAGATAAAGACTTTTTTTTTTTTTTAAGAATTATGGGGATTTGGGGAAAACCTGCTTATTTACTTTATTCCTGTCTGTATGCTAAATTTAAAGTTATGGTCATGTGTCAGTTAGCTTAGCCTAGCATAAAGACTAGAAGCAAGGGGGAAGAGGCTAGCCTGTCTCTGTCGAAAGATACTTACCAATTACACAAGCAAGATACAACATATGAATTAGTGAGTATTGGAACATACCCACGCTAGCTGTCTCCCAGTCTTAATGCTAAGCTAAACTAACCAGCTGCTGACAGTAGCTTCATATTTAGCATACAGATATGAGAGTGGTATCAATCTTCTCATCTAACCTTTGGCAAAAAAAAATCAGCTAGAGCTTAGAGAATGAAACTAGAGCCAGGAACCTGTAAGCTTAGCTTAGCTTTAAAGACTGGAAGCACTGGTAAAATTCACTGGCTGATTAAACAAATTAGATATATAATTTTCATTAGTAAGCTTTAGAAGTGCTGGTAAGAAGATATTTTTACCTTTGGACAGAGCCAGAGCTATCCGTTTCTCCCTGCTTCCAGTCTTTATGCTAAGCTAACAGTCTCCTAGCTCTAGCTTCATGTTTAGAATACAGCTAGATGGAAAGAAGTGGATTTCCCAAAAAGTCAAACTAATGTGCTAATCCTTAAGTTATTTCATTATTCTGCGTTAAGTAGAGGTTTTTATTTCGTAATTTTTTTTTATATTCTAAATACTGCACAAAATAATGTTTATGAGCAGCTCATAATAATAGTATCAGTACCAGCTTTTCAAACCCTGTATTGGTTGAACCATAGTACGAACTGCAGAATGAACTCCTGAGCTGTAGTGGGTCAAAGTCTTAACAAAATACCTCCAATTACTTTGGTAAGCCTATGAGAAGTAATATGACTAGGATGTAGCTCAGGATACCTTAATATGCCGTAGATTTAGAGTTAGTTAGTCTAAGAGCAGCACTGAGGTGTAGTGACTTGTGGACTGGGTGCAATGTTTTACTGTGTTTCACGGTTACTCTGGACTCTTAGATCATCTCCAGTCCCTGTTGACTGATTTCTATTTTTTTCTCATTCATACATTTTGAATAAGATTCTTTCAAATATATTTCTAAATTGATTAACCCTTTGAATTACGATTATTTTATTGTCTGTCTAAACTGAGCATAGTCATAATGGAACACTCAAACAAAACATTGGCATTATGTCATTTGGCAATTGTCTCTATAAGTAAAAAAAATAAAGAAAGGAAACAAATAATACAAAAGGTTCAACAAACAGTAACTATAAGATCTCCATTTGGCAATATAGAAAGGCTTTTTAAAAGTCTTTGACAGGTATACATTTTGGTTTATATACAGATGTGTGTCCTCCAAGGGCTCCCTTTTTCAATCCAAACTGACTCACGTAGAAAATGTGGAGGTGAAAACATCTACATAGTAAAATCAAAGTGTGAGATTAAAAACGAAAAGTAACAAACAAGGCGTTGTGTCCGCTGTGGACTGGAAACAGGAAGGACCTGTAGAGTCTGTGATGGGAGAGTCCCTGACGAAACTATCTGCTCGTCACCTGCGCTCTCTGCACTGTCTCTCTCAGTTCATAAACTGCGTGTATCCCTCGGCTCCTGTGACGATCACGTCCATCCAGATCCTCATGGCCTCTGCTGCAGGGGCCACCATGTAGTAGAGCCGGTCATGGGTCTTAACGCAGAAGGTCAGGGAGGGGTTCGGGCTCTGGAAGAGAAAACTAGAATCAGACCTTCCCAGTGGTAGTCCCACTCCCACGTTTACAGACCCCACTGACTCCCTGCTTTCTCATTGTTCTGTACTCTGAAATGTATCAGGTATGTCCCAGGTTTCTCCCTAAAAGGGAATTTTTCCTCATCACTGTCGCATTAAATTCTTTCTCTTAGGGGAATTACTTGAATTGTTGGGCATCTGTAAATTATAGAGTGTGGTCTAGACCTACTCTATCTGCAAAGTGCTTTGAGATAACTCTTATGATTTGATACTATAAATAAAATTGAATTGAATATAATATATAGGTCAATTTCAACCTTTTACAAACTGAAGTACATATTTGTTGTATTACTTATCAGAACAACGCTAGTTGTCAATGGGGAGACCTTCAATTTAACTGATCTGAATTCACTAATATTTGTCTATATTGTTGCTCCATTTTTAGTATTTTATATATTAATATACATAATATATATATATAAATAATATACAAAATAGCATGTTCATAACATATATTTTTTGTGTCATGCAAAATCATAATGCAATTTCTAGTTACCATGTTAGGAAACAACTTGGGAAAAGAGTTGACAAAGTTTGGTTGAGGATTCTGGAAATACTTTCAGAACAAAAAGTGTTGTTGTTAAACCACCGTCTGGGTTCTTTCAAAGATCACCAGGTATTTATTTTTTTAGAAAGAACTGCTTAGCTCTGTGTGAACTGTAAAGGTAATACATGAGAGGCACGGACTGGGGTTAGTTCGGCCCTAAGAAGCACTGAATGCCCGCAATTTCAGTTTTGCCATTACCACAAAATACTGTCTATCTGGAACACTTATCCCAAAACACTGGTACTGCCAATGAATTGGTGTCAAAAACACAGTACGGTAGTCTACCCCCAATCTGCAGATTTAACGACAACAGTCTATAACAAAAAGTACATGAAAAACTAAACTTTTACGAGTGTTTTCCCCACAAAACTTATGTTTTTGGAAGAGCAACCAACCAGACTATTGTAAAAATTGATTTCACCCCTACACACGTTCCACTCATCTGCATCACTTTTCTTCTTCTAAACCATCATCTTTCTGTCTTCTAAGTGCATCAGACTTTAAAGTTTTACCCTCTGTAATGTGACATTGGAAGTGTCAAGTAAAATAAAAGTTCCAGACATGATCAGAGCCACACAGTAAGTCAGAGTGCGGAGCATTGCGACAGGCCATCAAACACACAAACACACACACACACACACACACACACACACACACACACACACACACACACACACACACACACACACACACACACACACACTGAAGATGAGGAGGCAGCAGCAGCTCAGCTTTGGGTTGAAGATGAAAAATACAAATGACAAGACGTGTAAGGCTCAAGTCAAGTAGCATGCAGCATGGATCATAAAGAACAGAAGTATGCCTACAGCTCTACGGACCATTTCAACTTCCTCAGCAGAGAAGTATCTTTGACAAATGAGTAAAAGGCAGAGAAAGCTCAAATGGGGTCGTATTTCTGTCAAGCCTTAAAATGACTAAAAATGATTTGATAACTTTAATCAGTCAGGAAGTATTGTCCTTAACTGGACTTTCCACTCAGCCTACTATATACTGTATAACAAAAACACGAAATGTACTGTAATAAGAGATATTTCCTCTGCTATAAGCAGCTTCTTGTTTTTTAAACACTTGACTGAGTTACACTGGGAACACTGGGATTGACAGAGAGATCACGCAGGATTAGAAATTCAAATTACAAAATCACACAAGAATCAAACCAGTGCACTGTCTGAGGTCATGAAATGCAAGACTTAACCATGCATCATCAGCTGTTGAACTTATAGTCTCTACCACTATTTACAGTCTATGGTTTGGACACACAGGGTTCAGTGAGGTTAGAGGGGAGAACAGAGAGCGCAATACATACACTGGTCATATTCAAGTTGAAAAATCCCTTCTGTGACAGCAGCCGGCCAAAGCAAAAGCACAAAGGGAGGGGGGGGGGGGGCAAAAGGAAGAAGCAAACCACAGAATGTGCAGAAACATGTTTTAAATGAAAGAGAATGCAGGATAAAAAAATAAATAAACAAAGTGTGAAATAGATGAGAGAAAATCATTGCTGTCAGAGTCCATTACACCATACCTTTGTGGCACTGCGGAGGTGATCATAATAGACCTCTTCTATTGCCTGGAAGTAGATCACACCCTTCAGCTTGGTCTCATGTTTGTCTGTGGGAGGGAAAAGAACGTGGGTTTGGTGGAAGACTAAAAAATATTGACACAGACAGACGCATCGCTTCCATGTCACCTAGAATAACGACAGGAGGATACGGTCATTAAAAAAAAGAAGAAATCAAACTTTGATCATGACCAATTTATGGTTTGTGATGATGGATGGAAAAAGACAACCACAGCACTTTTTCCTCTGTTTTTTTTTTAAAACCAGTGGTGCTCTCATTGTATTTTCAGACTTGACTGCATTCTTACGCTACTCTGGTACATCATTGCAGTTTGTTTCATCAGCCACTGCAGAACTGCAGTAAGGAACCGGTGGGGAACTCAACACCCCTCTCTACCTCCAGGCACAAACACTCACAAGCCAACTTAAGAGTAGTAGGTAGAAACGCAGAAGCGCTTCATTTCGAGGAATAACACTTTCCTTTTAATACGCAGCTATTATCTGCTAATGACCTCTTTAGCATTCAAATAGCCCAGCATTTGCATCTCATTTGACTGCATCTAAATGACCCACAACTCTGGTTGTGGTTGAGGTTGATTAACGTGAATTAGCGGCGCTCATGACTTATGCTCGTCAGCTCTCATTGTTCAAGGTCCAGAGACAAGGGCAAGCGATGCATCTCAAATCAGCCTCCTCAGAGAGTGCAGCGCTGGGCGCATCTTAACTACTGCCAAAGTAATCTCAGTACACCTCCTCACCATGGCTCACTTTCAACAAGGTACGCTTTAAGCAGCTTTAAGCAGAACCTTCTGAGGACTTCAAAGGCCTGACAGCGAACAAGTGTCCCAGAGCTCACAGCACAAGATCAAATTATACGACCGTGCACGCTGCATGCTCCGTGTACTGCTGCTCAAGGTCTGGAGGACGCACGTTCTGCCTGTCACTCATCCAAGGCGGGGAATTTTCTACCACTTTATATGTTAAATCTTAAACTACTTTACCATTTTCACAACTGCCACCTCTGATATTTCTATATAGTTGCGAGAATGTTTTGCTTAAAGTAACCAGGGGATTCTCAGACAAAGTCTTCTCACACACTAGTGTCACATATCCATCGTACAACACTAAAATGCAATTTATACATGAAGACGTCAATATTAACAATCCAATAATACACTGTAATTTCTAATAATAAAAACACTCTTATGAACCATTTTTCTGCTCATAATAACTAAATACCTTTAATTAAGTGACATTTTCAATGCAGGACTTTACTTAACAAAGTATTTTATATTGCAGTATTACTGTAGTAAACAATCTGAGTACCTCCTCCATCACTGAATGCAGTCCATCACATTTCTAGAGGGTTAGCATGTTAGATTTTTCTTCGGCTGTAGTTTGCAGTGTTGGCTGTTGGAAGCCAGCCAATGTTGGATTGCCAATGTTGGATTGTATTGTAACGTTAATGTAGTGGCAGCATGTTAAAAACCTTCCTTGTTATTTCTTGCAGGATGTAAAGAGTTCTGACTCATGTAGACCACCATGTCCAATGTCAACATGCTAGGCTATCCAAAGAGGACGAGGCCCGTAGAGTGAAAAACGGTTTAATTCCACAGATATGATCAAAATAAGATAAAAAAAAAGTTGGCTGGATTATCAAAGAAAACTGACCCTGTGCTGAAATTGAATTTCCTATAACCAAAAATACAGTTTACTATCTGCAGTCAGAAAAATTGTTGCTTCATATCCTGCTCCGTTGAAGCTTTAAAGGTCCCATGGCAAGAAAATGTCACTTTATGAGATTTTTTAACATTAATGTGAGTTCCCCCAGCCTGCCTATGGTCCCCCAGTGGCTAGAAATGGTGACAGATGTAAACCAAGCCCTGGATATTCTGCTCTGCCTTTGAGAAAATGAAAGCTCAGATGGGCCAATCTGGAATCTGCTCCTTATGAGGTCATAAGGGGAAAGGTTACCTCCCCTTTCTCTGCTTTGCACGCCCAGAGAATTTGGCCCGCCCATGAGAAAGAGAGAGACATCATGGCTTGCAAACGAGCAAAGCATGGCAGTTGGTCAAGGCCACACCCCCAACCCTCCACCTTGCCCCCCCTCTCTCCTCCTCAATAGCATTTAAAGCTAGCGACACAGAAATGGCACGTCCTAAGGAAAGCTCATTGTGGGACTGGCTCTAGTGGCTGTAATTCTTCACCAAGGCTGAATTTCGGGAAAGAGACTTCAGATACAGTATTAGGGGACCACTAAGGCCTATATAAAAGAGACTTCAGATACAGTATTAGGGGACCACTAAGGCCTATATAAAAGAGACTTCAGATACAGTATTAGGGGACCACTGAGGCCAATATAAAAGAGACTTCAGATACAGTATTAGGGGACCACTAAGGCCTATATAAAAGAGACTTCAGATACAGTATTAGGGGACCACTAAGGCCTATATAAAAGAGACTTCAGATACAGTATTAGGGGACCACTAAGGCCAATATAAAAGAGACTTCAGATACAGTATTAGGGGACCACTAAGGTCTATATAAAAGCGATTTCAGATACAGTATTAGGGGACCACTAAGGCCTATATAAAAGAGACTTCAGATACAGTATTAGGGGACCACTAAGGTCTATATAAAAGAGACTTCAGATACAGTATTAGGGGACCACTAAGGCCTATATAAAAGAGACTTCAGATACAGTATTAGGGGACCACTAAGGCCTATATAAAAGAGACTTCAGATACAGTATTAGGGGACCACTAAGGTCTATACAAAAGATACTTCAGATACAGTATTAGGGGACCACTAAGGTCTATATAAAAGAGACTTCAGATACAGTATTAGGGGACCACTAAGGCCTATATAAAAGAGACTTCAGATACAGTATTAGGGGGACCACTAAGGTCTATATAAAAGAGACTTCAGATACAGTATTAGGGGACCACTAAGGTCTATATAAAAGAGACTTCAGATACAGTATTAGGGGGACCACTAAGGTCTATATAAAAGAGACTTCAGATACAGTATTAGGGGACCACTAAGGTCTATACAAAAGATACTTCAGATACAGTATTAGGGGACCACTAAGGTCTATATAAAAGAGACTTCAGATAAAGTATTAGGGGACCACTAAGGCCTATATAAAAGAGACTTCAGATACAGTATTAGGGGACCACTAAGGCCTATATAAAAGAGACTTCAGATACAGTATTAGGGGACCACTAAGGTCTATATAAAAGAGACTTCAGATACAGTATTAGGGGGACCACTAAGGTCTATATAAAAGAGACTTCAGATACAGTATTAGGGGACCACTAAGGCCTATATAAAAGAGACTTCAGATACAGTATTAGGGGACCACTAAGGCCTATATAAAAGAGACGTCAGATACAGTATTAGGGGACCACTAAAGCCAATATAAAAGAGACTTCAGATACAGTATTAGGGGACCATAAAGGCCTATATAAAAGCATCCAAAAATGAGCATGTCATGGGACCTTTAATATACACTCACTCCACTTAAAGAAACCAACCTAAAATTGTCCAATAGCAGGACAGATTAATGGAGTGTAATCAAATCACATTGCACAACATGACCAATTACCTGAATTTATTTTAAATGTCAGAGAACAATTTACTTTTGCAATGGGAATAAATTCAAAAACTGTAAACAATACAACATGGCATTTACAGTGTTACTTCTATTTTGTCCACACACCTGTATTACTTATACAGCCGACACACCTCCATCTCCACACTCCACACAACGCAAAGTACAGGAGCAAATTCCAGGTGTGAGTGTTTTCAAATTCACAGCCAATCAAATGCAACATTTACCGAGTTGGCTCAAATATAAGACATAAGATATAAGAATTTTTTTTTCCTTAATCACGCTTGAAAAAGTGTGGTATTATATTTGAAGACTAGACATTTATGTATTTACAACATCATATATTATTTTTGAATGAAGAGAGCACTAGTGTAACATCGGCTCCTACAGAGAGTGTTGCATTATGGGTTGGCTGTAGCTTTAATGTTACTAGGCTAGCGAGATTCTTCGAGTCTGTTAATAGTGTGCCTGATGGAGTTATTCATCCCTTAAAGTTGAACCTACAGCAGTTTTGGAGGGCTGGTGCAATGTGTTTTGCTGCCACACATGAAATCAATTCCTGACCAGTCAAAACGTAGAAACAGACCGTCCAAATCATCTGCCAAACTGTCCAATTACCAGAGTCATAAAATGTCACATTGAAGAGCTCAAACAGAGAGACGAGAAATCATTCTGACCGCTTCAGCAGCCTGACAGGAGAGGCTGTGAGTATGTGACTGAGAGACATGCTACACAACTGTGGTTTTCGTTGTGCTTTAATATGAGTATATAAGTTTGTTTTTGTTTTTTTTGAGAGAAAAGGTTTCTAGAATGTTCTCCTTAGACTAATAGTATCTCAGAGAAAACCATCCCAACAGGATTAGATTCAGGTTACTTTATTTGTACCCATAGGTAGATTTGTTTTGGATTAGTCTGTAAGTGTAAAAAATAGTAATTGTCCGTTATATTCGGTGTCATGTCTCCAGACCTTGAGATATTGGCTTGGCTACATGGACAAAAATGTTCTACCTCTTAACAGACAAATAAGCACCACCCAGGAGCTCCCTCATAGCTAAGGCATAGGGGTAAAGGCGCTGATCATGAGCTACAACGTCCCCGGTTCAAACTACTCTCTTCAGAGTAAAACCATCGCAGTAGTGACCCTGAATCCTGTGTCTTCTTACCAACATAGTAGGAGAAGGTCCTTTTCAGACGGTCGAAGACGAACCAGCGCTTCTTCCAGGACTTGATCTTGCCCCCCATCTTCACCAAGTAGCCCTTGCACATCTTCTCTGTTAGGATGACGTGGTAGCACGTCTCTACGCTGTGGCCCGACGACTCGACATGGCAGCGCAGGTCAAACTCCTCCTTCCGAATGGGAAGGTAGCGAGTCATAGGACGGGCCTGGACCGAGCAAAGAATCGGAGAAAAACACAGGAGGATAAGCAACTAGTTCAGCAAGGAGGAATACTGCCAGTTAGAGAGAGATATAACAGGCAAGCATTACAGTATTTAGTCTTAAATAATGGAATATTCTGATACAAATATGTTTAGTTTGTTGCATATTTTTCTTGTCCATGAAGAGAGTTACTGTCCTGTGATGGTGCAAATGTTCTTCTACAGGTTTTAATTTGAAGGAGAACTGATAATAGGTTTACTTTGGTATGAAAATGGTCAAAGTTTATGATATTGAACTCTGGCACAAAAAATTACCATCAGAAGCTTCACTGTTAAGAGTCGTGTAGGCAGAGCAATTTTCCACCTTTCCGGCATGCAGACTCAATTATGTCTCATTTCACTGACCTGAGAGAAGTTCTTGGACCTCATCTTGACCTCCCTCTCCACTAGCTGCTGCCGGTGGAAAGTTTCATCCTGCAGTCGTTTCTCCGCATCCTCCCTCCTCCTCCTTTCCTCCTCCAGCATCTGACGCCGAGCCAGGCTCTCTCGTTCCTGGAGGAGAGCGATTTCATTTAATATGTTTCTGTGATCTAGGTAAGGGCTCTTTTTTCAGCCAGAACTCAGCTTTGAATTCATATATTCATGTACATTTGTTTGTGCTGAGAGCTGCTGGTAACAATCAACGGTGTAGACAGCAACACACATCCATATAATGCCCATTACATTCATAGAGACTTGCAGAGAGCGGAAAAAATGCAGAAAGTATCCAGGAAGGGAAACGTACAAATAAAAGTACTGAGTGTGTTTAAAGTACATACAAGTACTTTCATACAATCCTGACATGGTTTGGAGTTTGTATTCACATTTAAATTCACTGTCTAAATAATAATAAAGTTGCACTGTAACCTCTGCCAGCGTAGTGTTGTAAGTCTCCACCTTAAAAAAAACTGTTTAACAGCACATTTATTAAAATTAGAAATAAGAGCATTGGAATGGCATTCATGGCGGTGGACCGGAGCGATTTTCAGATCAAGCGAGGAGCGAGGAACAATCAAATAAGGGAATTGGCATGTACCTACAGTCAGAGATTTTAATTCAACACCCTTATAAATAAAACTTTCTGGTGTGCATGAGCTTTGTAGTAACTTCACACAATCCTAAATGTTTTTAAAGACATATAATCTGTCTACAATTCTGTTATTTCCTCATGGACCATCAAACCAAGCCAATCAGATTCAAAACAGTGGCCTTATCATTTAAATCAACTGAACTGACTTAATAATACAACTTGATAAAAGGAGCTACAGGCTTATAATGATCCAAAGGACCACTGGATTAATCTCACACTCATGCTCTGTGATGAGAACTACAGCTACAAGTAACAAGAGAAATGTGGGAGAAAAAGCTTCAGACCTGAGAATTGATTGGGGCAGCGCTGAGCTTTCATTTTCTTGGTCGCGGTTGATCCAGCTAGCCAAATTTTCTTCTGTCTCCCAAGTAGGTGTAATTTAGAGTCGTCATTAAGTAACAAAACAATCCGGTCAGTAGGTATAGGACATCCTATCACATCAGATATTATTGATGTTGTTTTATTCCAGAACTCATGCACCTGTTCACACTCCCAGACCATGTGCAAGAAAGATCCAGTTTGTTCAGGTTGGCAGAACGTGGAGTAGGAATGGCTTTAGAGATGTATCTCTTCTGAGGAGTCCAATATGTCCTATGGCATATGTTGAAGTGGATCTGCTGGTGATATGGGTTCTTGGAGCAATGGGAAATGTTGTCCCAAACTGTCTCCCAATTAATTACGTTCCCATCCGGGCTCAGCTCTCGCTCCCATTTCTTTACTATTGGGAGTTCTCCTACAGATACTTGCATCAGTTTAGCATAAATCCCGAACACTAATCCTTAAGCGAAGATAAAGGAAGAAGGATGTCCTAGGGATCTCAGAGCTAGAGTATTTTAGCCTAGGTTGTTTATTATTCCAAATATACTGCCGAATTACGGTGTCAAGTTTCTTCCAGAAATGTATTGGTGGGGGTAAGGGGATCATTGTACTTAAGAAATTCACACGAGGAACTATGTTCATTTTAACGACAGCAATCCTGGAGTGTAGCAATGCCGGCAGCGCAGACCAATTGGCCAGATCTCTTTGAACACTACTTAGTATAGTTTCATAGTTGTCCTGTATGTAAATATGTAATTTTGGTTTGGGTTGGTATTGTATCACTAATAGCTGAGGTCACCTGTCCGTTGTTCAGCAGAAGAAGATTAGATTTATTCCAGTTGATTTTATAGCTGGAGATTGAGCCAAATTCGTTAAAGATCTTAAGAATTTTTGGGACAGAGTCCTCAAGGTCAGAGATGTACAGCAAAACATCATCTGCAAATAACAATATTGAGTTGTTATTGGATTTAATCTGGACATTACATATTTTATCTTGCTTTATGGCTTGGGCTAACAGTCCAAGAGAGATCGCAAATAGCATGGGAGATAGCGGGCATCCCTAGCCTGCATTCAATGACTGTGAATGCAGGCCATTGGTTGAGACTATGGCCGTGGGATTCGCATATAAAATACGTACCATGTCATTGATTTTGGCTCCGAAGCCAAGCCTCTCCATTACTTGCCACAAGTAGTTCCACTCTAGGCGGTCAAAAGCCTTTTCGCGTCCATTGATAAAACTGGTGCCGTTGTTGGAAGTTTTTGGATTCTTCTATTACATGGAATAATCAGTGTATATTGTCTGCAGTGTGACGCTTTGGTATAAACCCTGATTGGTCGGGTGGACCAGCTTCTCAATAAAGCGTTCTAGGCGTAGTGCCAAGACTTTGGAATAGAGCTTAATATCCGTCGCAATGAGGCTGATGGGCCTGTAGTTTGAGCACTCCGTAGGATCTTTACCCTTTTTGCGTATGACCGAAATTAGTGCAGTGTTGGTTTGTTGATGAAAGGTGCCCTGTAGCGTTCCCTTTTGAAGTTGTGTCTTACCCGCGATTCAATAAGTCTAGCTTTCTCCAGCTGCGCCTCCTTCAGCATTTTCTCCATCTCTTCAATCTTCAGCGAGTCCACTCCTCCGACACTGAAGTCAAACACAACAACTCAGTGTTACCACATAATGTTCATCTGCCTTCAAAGTGATTGAGATAGTACACGCTGACATGTTCGTATCCTAAGAAACAACTTCTATATCCGACAACTACATAATTACAAATTAACTAACAATTTTTTAAAAACAATGTCTGGAGGGCAATTTTGTAGACAGCATTTGTGAATTTGACGTCCATATCAAAATGAAAAGAGAGTCTGGCCTTGACTGTTTGTGTGTGTGTGTGTGTGTGTGTGTGTGTGTGTGTGTGTGTGTGTGTGTGTGTGTGCGTGCCTTTTCCTTGGTTGTACCTGGACATGTTATCTGGTGAGCAAGCCGAGTTGTTCCCTGTGGACACGCTGGTGTCCATGCTGTCGGAGCTCTCCAGGCTCAGGGTGTCGTAGGGCTGCTCCCCAGCTGACGGGGGCTGGTGGTGCAGGATAGAGTGGTGAACCAGAGGGGGGGGGCCTACAGAGCTGTGGCTCAGCGCAGGGCTGTAGGCCATGATCGGGGAGTAGGAGGGCGATGAGGAGGTCGAAGTCATGAGGTGGGACTGAGACCCATGGAGTGCGTCCCACTGACACTGAGCCTCCACCGCTGCTCTCTGTTTGAGCTCGGCCAGACGGCGACGCTGTTCATCGATCACCTGCTGACCTGGAGGGAGGAGGGTGAGTGTTGATGAGTGGACGTTCTGATTTTGAACCAATGTGGCAGATGGAACGACAACGGAACTTCAACCTGCAAGCAACTCCATGTCTGTCAGCAGAGGTCTATTTGTTTCCTACAGAGCTGGGAGATCACCACTGTTCTAGCTATAGCTCATCCAAGCATCCTAAACTGAAGAACCACTAATAATACACAATAAACAACCATCACACAAACGATCCGACCATAAACCATGCACCACACATACAAGTATGTGCTCTCTCAGTAACACAAGCTTGAGGATAATTGCAAAAACCAATAAAGTCCTGTCATCACAAACGTCAGTATCTATCAAACTCCTCACATCTCAAATCCATGCTGCTGTGCACCTGATAATGGGCACATTGGTCTGGAAAGAAGTGCCCAGGTCGATAACTCAAAAGGAGGAGCTCACTGAATGCTGAACATGCAAGATTTATTATCCTGCAGAGGGAATTCATAGAAGATTGATGGAGGAAGAAAGACTCTTCGATGTTACAGACAAAAGAAAAGATGAAAAAAAATATTTTCGTGGGAGAAGAGTTAATGACACACCACAGATGGAAGAGACTGAGAGAGAAGGATGAAGAGAGGAGCGTTTGGTGAAGACAGGGTCTGATATAAACAGCTGCCAAGTTCTGGTAAATGTTACCTTTGATGGATGAATCAATAAAAGTAACCTGCCAGACTGGCTTAAGTTTCGGATTTAATTTTTTAGATACATACAGTCTTTGGTCTTCAAGCAGGTTCCTGATTGGCTGCCTGCTATGCTGCCTGGCATCTAATTCTCTGCATCTCCTTTGTCTGGATGGTTAATTATCCACATGGTCGCTTAAACTTATCTGAAGGTAGAATTAACACATTGGTGAACTCTACAAGTGAGTTTACCCATTTCTAAATGATCCAAGCAATAGAACAGGCAGGGTGATGTTTGAGCTAGAGATCCTTCTCTGCAGGAGAGACAAACAGTTCATTTCAGGATCAATCCCGCTGAACAAAATTAAATAAAGCAATAGAAATCATCAACTCCTGGACGCAGCGATCCATCTACCTGCTGAGCTTCCCTCTATGGTGTTCTGTCTGGAGGTCTGGGGTTCTGTGGTGCAGCAGTGCAAGAAGAGACAAGTCCACAGACAGAAACAGACAGACATGAAAATAACCAGAACTGCAGACGCTGATAAATGTGACTAACTCAGGTTGCCAACCCAGCACATGTGTGGGGCAGCCAGCTGAGCTAAAACGCCAAACTGCTTTGCTCTGATCCATTGAGTCAAACAACACTAAAGCATAAGGAACACAACTCCCTCTGATGTCACACACACACACACACACACACACACACACACACACACACACACACACACACACACACACACACACACACACACACACACACACAGCTCCATTTAGAACAGTGTTGGTTTTTGTAAAGTGAAGCTCAGGGGAAGACCAAGTTACCTTTCTGCTGCAGAGCCAGCTGTCTCTTGGTCTCAATGTCCTGCAGGGTTGCAGCAAGGTTCCTGGGCAGACTGCCAGTGCTGTTGGCCACCAGCAGGGGGCTCTGCTGGGTCAGAGGGAGCAGACAAAATATTAGGATTAAATGTCAACAAATAAATAAATACATAAGAATTGTGGGGGTTTAAATAATTATCCATGTTTTAGGGGGAATTGTGTGGACATTCTCAAAGTGGATGGAGATTTAAGACTAAATTAAAAGTTGATGGCCACATCAATAAACAACCTGTCTACCTTTGAGCTTGAGTTGCGTCCCAGTGTTGCTGCGCCGTGCTGTAGAGGGGATGCAGAGCCTGATTTAGGTTGATGAAGAGAGAGGCCTGGATCACTGTCCAGCTTAGAGCGGAACACCTGACAGAGGAAGAATACAAAGAGCATGACGAGGGCTGATAGTACATCACGTGATGGCAGATGGGGTGTTTTACAACGAAGCACAGCTGAAATCCACCATTGATGACACGAAGCACCTGCTAGAAAACAGAGGTTAAAAGCATGATAAGCATTATGCTGTGAGTGCTTCTGAACACTGACTTTGTTAAAATAAAATGCTGGAATTAATAAATCAAGGTTCAATTGGCAGTATACATTTTCATAATAAAAGACTTAAGAGGTTAAGGAGTTAGGCTGCAGTCACACACACACACACACACACACACACACACACACACACACACACACGGAACAACCACCTACTGCCGCACTACATGGAAGGAGACACAGGCGGTCTGCAAGGGGGTTTCAACTGATAAAAACTCATTGTAAGACAGACACACAGACAGACACACAGACACACAGACAGACACACACACACACACACACACACACACACACACACACACACACACACACACACACACCTGGAACAACCGCCTAGTCCCTTTCATTAAATAGCTCTTCGATCAGGCCCATTAACAGTACATTAATGCTACATTCATGTACTTTTGGACTATATGAAATGAAGACACCCTCTCTATACATAATGTGAGTTTTTTAGTCAGTTCTTCATCTCAAAGCGAGGTGAACTGTATTATCTAGTCGTTTTTTTAAGAGGCTTCAAGAGGGTTAGGGTTTTTTTCTATTCCTAACACACAGTTGAAGTAAGTCGAAGGTTGGCAGATGAAAAACGAGGAAAAAGAAGAAAGGCCCTCTACCTGCAGCACAGGCCTGCGGCCTGACAGTGACTTGGCTGGCAGAGAAGGACAGAGCTGGCTGGAGCCAGTCATCAGCTCCTGGTACCACTGCTCTAAATCTAGCTTGGGGAGGTGAGGCCTACTACCCTCAGACTGGTACTGAGGAGCACACAGAGGAGCGACAAAGAGAGACAGAAGAGGAGAGAGGAGAAAGGAAACAAAGAAGGGAAGAAAAGAAAATAGAGATTAGAAAGCATTCAGTAAGAAGAGGGTAGAAACATTTGTTTTACACACCCTCAAAAGCTGTAATTAAGTTTTTTTTTTAATACTTTAAATATCTTCAACATATTATTGTTGTCAGCAGCAGTATGCTTCATACCCTCCAGCTGCTATATCCCTATTTTACATGTCTCTATTCTAATTCTATGTTGCTGCTGCAATGACCCAGTTTCTCACAAGAACATTTAAGCTCTCATCTAATTTTTTGTTTTACTTCACTTCAGCTGTCCTTGGAGCCTAATGCATACAGTATCCCTATTGTTTACAATATCTAAAAGAACAACGCTAGATTTAGCTTTGTTTTCTTGTTGCCATTAATGCTGAGTTGTTTATACCACAGTTACAAGCACCCGCTGTTCTGAAAAACCCATTTTAAACAGCTGATTGAGACATGCTGCTTGCTAAGATGACTATCATGTAGCTAATAGTCACATTAAATAGATGTTTTTTCATTACTGTACAACTGACAAAAGTGAGTTTATTCAAGTTCAGTTCTGACACAATCTAATTTTATGATACAGAGGCAATGGGTGGGAAAAATGATATATTCATCATATCAAATGTGATGGGTTATATAAGTAAAATCAGCAGTATGACTGTGAGCCACGTCTGGGGAATCTTTGGAAACAATGGGAGTCTGTGACTTGAGGCAAACCTGCAGTACAACAGACAGCAAGAGCTCCTGATAAATACAGTAAGATCACAGGGTTTAGAGTCTTCATGGGCTTCTATAGTGACAGGAAATATGTCTTGTATTATCCTGTAACACTTAAAGTGATATAGGCCAACTGTAACTGTGCGTATCTGTAAGCAAAAGTAACACATTTCTTTTTTTTCACCGAAACAGATAGTTGCATGTAATCAAAAAATATTGCAGTTGTGACAAATAACTTAATGCAAGCACAAATTTCAGAGGCGATACAATTATTATCTATATTTCCAGGGCACCAAGTATGGGGACTTTAAAGGTGTCCCAGATCCATAAGATAAACTAATTCTAGGCTGGTTTTTAGTATGTGTTCACTCTGCAAAAGTGCAGTATACTCAAGTATACTCACTCCAGTGTGCTGTCACTGTAACAGAAACAGATATAGGTTGAGATAATTAATAGGGCACGAGAAATGAAAAAAAATATTTCTGCTACACCAATTCATGTTTAATTTTTTTGATTTTTTCTGTTTCACAAATGACTCAATTCAAATAAAAACAGGGGACAAAAGCAAACACTTTTTGGTTGAACTGGTGACAGCCGATAAACAAATGCAGCCAAAAAGGAGGGAGGGAAGGAAGGAAGGAAGGAGGGAAGGAAGCACACACCTCCACAGAAAGAGAGAGGGAGGAGCCGTGAGAATAGGGGAGGCAGGAGAAGGCGGGGTCTACTGCTCCAGACTGCAGGGGCTGGCGAAGCGGAGAAGTAGGGGACGACTCCACCTTTGGCATCCCATACATCTGATTTAGCTGGCCCACTGTCACATACTCCTTCCCAAAGGAAACACACACGCAGACAGGAGAAAGAGACAGTGAAGACATACACGTCAGCAAGACAGGCAGCAGAAGGGAAACATATCAAGACCTTCTGTGTGAGGGGAGGAGGGTCATAACAACACACAGCATATGGCAACATGTTTCACATGATCAACATTAGGTTTAGACTGATATATGACACCAACACTGGCCTCTTCATATCATTCACCACTAACGTGTTTATTCTCTAGACATGTAAGCATACATTTCTTTTCATAGATGTATCATTATCCTGGATTCTAATTAACAGAGCAATGCAATTTTACAGTTATTAGAGCTGCAGCAGGTAGAATGGAAAACATAACGCCAGAATTTTAAGTAGAGTGAGACCTCTTCCTGCAGCTCTCCCTCTCCCCTCTTTGTTGCACGGGCAATGCATGCGCAGAACGGCCAATAGGAACGCTCTCTCTCTCTGAAATGACCTGTGATTGACCAAAGTCTCCCATGACAGCTAGATTTTATGAAGCCTGAATACAGAGCCAAGAGGAGATGCAGAAGTCTAATTTCTCTCAGACCCCTTGAATTACAATATGCTGAAAGATTATTATCAAATTTTTGCCATACAACGCCAAAAATAAAGTGAATACCACAGATACCAGCTTTTCTATGCCTCAAAGCTAACCTGCATTTATTAGTCCAACCCTAAATAGTACTGCTGATATGATGTAGTCATAGATGCTTAGCGTCTCCTGCCTTGCAGCTAAGTATGGGTGAGTACAATATGCTTATACCAAAGGCTCATGTAGCAGAGAGCAAAGCCAACAGTACAGTCACTTTGATTAACAGCAAACCAGCAGAGGGAGCAACATAACATGGAAATGGAATGATGGAGAGAGACAGAGGAAGGAGAGTCAAGACAGAAACTACAGAGGAAAGAGACAGACAGGAAATGATGGTACCTCGCAGGGGCCAGCTAATGCAGCATCTATGGCAAACGAGCGGCTGTGAGAGGCGGGCTTGCTGTTTTCATGGAGGCCGCTGCTGCCGTACATCTTATAGACATCTGACAGCTTCATGTACTCCTGAGCACGAGCCAACAGCGGTGAGGCAGGATGAGAAGCCATGAGGACAACATTGTACCGTACTTCTTATGTACAGTATATTAACACGCACATACAAGCACAGATACCATATTAAACCCGACTGTTCGAGTGCTGGTATTACAGCTAAAATATGCGCGACGACAACAGATAGACAAACAGAAACAAACCAAGCAACAGAAAGCGCATCTTTAGCATCACATCCGGCTGACACACAGGATGTCACACACAACCAGTGATGTAGTGGTTAATAAGAAGATGCTGAAATTGTGACCGCATTGTATCATTATATACTCTCCTGATTTTATGTGTCTTCCACTACATCCCTGGGCTCGGAACAGAAAAGACGCCCAACTTGAACTGAAAGCTACTGTGCCGGCTCCTCTTTTTAACATAACTATGTAACCTGGGCAGGCACAGTAGGTCACAGGTGCAATTAGAGTTGAAGTGTGACCAGGACACTAACAGTGCAATGGGTAACCTTTGGGGTGAGTTGCACAAACAACAAAGCAGGACGCAGAGGGCTTCATGCAGGGATCATTAGTCTGGTTACCTCCGTAGGGCTGCTGGGGTACAACTGACAGAGAGGGGAGGGATGTAAGTAGGAAGGAGAGGCTCGACAGAGGGAATGCTGGGAGGAGTGGACATCCTCCAACAACAGGTCAGCCTCGCTGATACGGAGCGCTTCCTGTTTTAACAATTCAGGAATAAGTGCTTTTAATGCTTACAGAAAATGTATGGGACACATATACTAGTTCTGGTTTCCACAAAAAAAATAAAGGGAATGTGTGAAACAGGTGTTCTGTCAATTGCCCTTCCTCTATTAAAAAATCAGTGAAACATCAAGTCCATTAATGTAGTGACCATTACAAGATTAGTTTGCTCTACACATTAATTATCAACAACTCCGCATTATAAACACGCAAAACCATCAAACATCTTTGCATTAGTCTGATTACACCAGGTGTGTTGAACAGTTAGATTCAAATGATTACCAAGAAGTTTGCAAATGACTGTGAGTTAAAGGGGTAAATGTGGTGAGGAACCAGCTACAGGTCATCAAAGCTCCCTTTTGTTTTAGGCCAGGAGCACTGTATGTGTGTGTACTTCTCTCACTTCTCTCATTGCAGAAGAGGACTTGGGGAAGATCTTTCCACCCGTCAGGCTGTGGTATCTCTTCTCCAGGGCCGACAGCCTCTCCTTCTCCTGGAACATAAAGGCAATATTTTAGTTGTTTAAGGAGCAACTCTTTAAATCAAATACCATATTATGGTAAACTGCTCATTTTTAGATATCTGCAATTATCACTATTTTTCCTTCACAGTAGTACCTTTTGGAGCATTTGTAGTGTGAGGGTCCGGTCTTTGGCCAGCCGCTCGCACTCCTGAGATGCCTGCAGTCCAAGCTGGTGGGCCTGGTTCTCCAGAGAAGACACCTTCTCCTAAAGAAGGCAGAAATAATGAAACCCTGAATACAAACTGTGCTGTGGCAATAGCACAAAAAGCATAGTATAACTTTTCTGAGTACCAGAGTGGAAGGACGCAGCGGTGCAAAATGAACGCATGACTAAAAGAAACTCCACAGACCTTCAAACCTCCATGTTGTAACGCCAAATGTCTTTGGTGGTATTTGTTTGGTTTAAATAACAGTATTGTTAAAAAGAAATACTGAATTCATGACCTAACGACACCTCTGTAGTGAGTAAAAAAATAAATAAGCAAACTGTCTCCAGATGGTTGAGGCTTGTTTGGCTGCTATCTCTCTGCCTGGTGTGAAAACTACTTTTAACTTCTAAAGGCATTTGGTATGAGCATGGTCAAACTAAATAGATACTGAATGTCTGCAGAACTATTTGCCATTGGCTGCTTTAAAAACCCATACTGTACAAACCATCATAAGGATATTCTGGTATTAAAGATGGCCCACAGTTTGTTGGATGTTTCCTCACCTTCCTCCTGGCCACACTGCTGTGGTACTCTGCTCTCTCCTGGAGCAGCTGCTGGCTGATGGTTTCTCTTTCCTCCTCCAGGCTGCTTTCTCTCTCCAGCTGCTGAAACTCCAAGTCCTCAAACTTTTTGGTTCCTGTTTCCAGCGCCTCTCCGTCCTGATGGAGGCCCACATACAACATCAGCGTTTACATCATAAACAGATAAACCCACTGTACACATTGCTAATTTTAAAGCCATCCACTATTCTCAGACTAGCGCAGCTGTTGACAGTAAAGCGAAAACACCTTGACTTTTATATTTGAAAAAATAGCTTGATGTTTTCACAGCATGGCTGAAGCTCTTTTTGGGGACAAGTACAAGCACACCGTGCTCAGTCAAGCAGATGGTCATAAAGAACATGCTTCTACTGCAGCACAGTGACTGGTGTGTGTGGTAATTAGATGTACTGTAATACACAGGAGGCAAGGGACGCTCATTTACATAAAAAAAAAGAAGAAAAAAAGAAAGAAATTTCACACTGTTTTGATTTGTGGTCAGACTTCTTTGCTAATGTCATTTGATTCTTCCCTCCATCACTTTCACTCTACTCTTCTACTTAAACTGCTAAAGAATAAACACCTACAATATGGGCTACTAAAATGATTGTACAAATACTACAAAATATATGTACAGTAAATATAAAATACTGATATAAAACATTGCTGGCTTCAATGTAAATATCTGTACTACGGTGTATTCCAGAAGTTTATCTCAGGTTTTAGCCCGTCCTTCCTGTTGTAGCTGACAAGCTTACGTTTTAACAGCACTTCTGTCAGCAGCAGGGAGACAAATGTTTGAGTCTATATGCTCTTAAGAATCTTTGTAGCACTTGTGAAGGACCCGACAGCCCGTAATGTCAATTCATTGACATGCAGTCTGAGATGAAAATTACTCATTTTTGCAAGTGGTCAAAACAAGAACAAAGAACTCAAAATGTCAAAAATGTACTGTAGGCATTACAAAGAGTTGTTTGTTCTATGTTGAGACATTTTTTCTACTTTGCACCTAAGATTTAAGTGTACTGGGGTACTGGGCCTGAAAACCATATCTGTTCATCATAAACATTTGCAATGTCGTTTTCAAAGTTTGCTCTCTCACTGAATGTGAGCCAAACAAATTAAGTTAAATAAAGACTATAGCACTACATACAGCTTTACTGAATCACAGTGTCCGATTTTGCACACAGAGCATCACTGTCAACAAAGAATAGCTAAAAAATAGGTAGCTTACAATAACTATTCTAGTTGGTAAAAATGATTCATCTTTTTTTTTCAACTCTCAGACTCAACATTCATTTAGATAAGAGAAGTCACAGAATGAGAGCGAGGGAAGACAGAGAATGGATCTAGTCAGGGCCTATGTTAATTGATTAGTGAGCAGTTATACAAATTAAGCGAGCCATGACAAATCACAGAAGAGATGCAGGTCAGATTCACACATGCAGTGCAGCATGACCGTATCACAGGACACACATTTTACCAAAATGCATCACTAGCAGCTGAAGTGACCAGGAGCTGTGTGTGTGCTCCTATGTTGACCTGAGGGTTTCAGCAGCATGTAGGTGGGGTGTCGAGGAGGGAAAATTCCTGCAGCTTGGAGCAACAGCACGTCTGTGAGGGGCACTGAGGGAGCTTCTCATAAACACACTGAGTTTGTGTGTGTGTGTGTGTGTATGTTTGTGTCTGTAAAACCATATGTAGTGGGCCCCTGCTAAAAGGTTAAAGGTGCCTGTAGCACTATGTGCGGTGGCATGTGCTGAGGCCTGGCACATATACTGCCCTAGCAGTAAGTGCAGAAACATTGAGAGTGAGAAAAAAAGGGTTCAAAGTTTTCAGGCTGGCTGGCTGGAAAACTGTATGGCAGATAGATCATCATGGATCATCTTCACAGAATGCAAGAGGAAAAACAGCATCAACCAACAAAACATGTTTTCCCCTCATCTTGTCCATTTTAACTAGTTAGTTTAAAGGTCCCATATTATGCTCATTTTCAAGTTCATACTTGTATTTTGGGTTTCTACTAGAACATGTTATCATGTTTTAATGTTCAAAAATAATTTTTCTCATACTGTCCGTCTGAATATACCTGTATTCACCCTCCACTCCGTTTTAGCTCTCAGCTCTTTTTTAAAAAATAAGTAAAATTAAGTTATATGCTTTAGCTAAGGCTCACCAGCTAGCTTTCACTTGATATAGCCCTCATGCCAGCTGTCCATTTGGCTTTTTCTCTATAATATACATTTACAAACTATACATTCATAATGGGTCCAAATATCGCTTCTGTGAGGCTGGCCATTGCACATCACCTGCAGTTTAAAATAAGTTAATTTAACGCAGTGCCTGGAGGCTGGAAGGAACATGGTTGATGCTACTCACTAAAAGGTTGTGGGGGGAATGGTGACAGTGAGGAGGTTTATGTGTGGTGATATATTGGGCCAGGTTTTGTAGTTTCAAAGGGTCAGGCTACGGCAGACTGTAGTCCGTAGGTAGGGTGCAGGGGGTCTAGGTGCTTCTGTTGGACTAACGACCCACCCTTTTGAGCTGTTCCTGCAACTGTTCCCGCAGGGACTCAGGACAGTTATGAAGCTGGTTCTCCAACTCAGCGTAGCCCTCCTGGAGGCTCTGCAGGGCCCGGCGCTCGGCCTCAACATTAGCCCTCTCCTAGAAAGACACAACACACCCACACATAGAATGGATGGACGAGGGGAGAGAAAGAGAGAGAGAAACACACTGCTCAAAATCCACGCCATGCAAATAAAAAGCTGCAAGGTGTTAGCAACAGACATGTCGTGACAGACTTTAAGGGCGATTTTAAGAGAGGATGTTTAACAGGATGTTACAACTGGCAGTCTGGGATTCACAGATGGCACATGGTCTTAAAATAGCTAGAATAGATCATTCAAACTCTCAGATTTTCCTTATACAATTCAATTCATTTATTTTAAAGTAATAGATACTTGCATTTGAGTGCCTTCCTTTCCTCCCTTCTGTGTCACTGACAACTATTGGCTGCAAATATCCTGAAAGAACCTACATATCTTCCAACAAATATAACTTCGATAAACCGTGAAGAAATTGGCCCATAATTTATTTGACATTCATTGGCCCCAGAGCATTTATAAACTCACTTGTAATAATCCTGAGCCATGTCTGACAGTAGTGACACGGTCTCAGTTGCTCGCCATTTAAAGTACAGAAACATCATGTCTCTTTGGTGCTGCTCTAGTTTTAGGCTCAGGGATATCATCTTCACTTTGATGTGTAAGACTGAAAAGGTTGGCAGGTCTTTTAGGACTACCAGCACTGACAGGAGTTTCGCTCTAAAGTAAAAGGCAGGGTTCTGTCTTGTGTCTTCAGAGTCGAGGTGAAGCTTTGAGCAGTTCCAAGAGACACCACTGATTCCTTTTTAAATCATAATGGCAACAGTCGTATTGCCAGTAGTAGAACCACAGGTTCAGGGTGAATGTATCCTCTAATTTTCTATTAACACCTGGGGTTCCCCAACATTTCCATGCTAAATGTTGATCCAATGTCATGAGAAGAATTTCCAGATACGATAACATGTGTTCCTGGACATAATTAGTATTCAATTGTATATATAGTTTATAGTGTAGGAGGGGAGGTAGCACAGAGACATCAGATCAAAGCAACCGTTTCTGGTTCACTGACTCAATTACTTATCCTCTAATGAAACAATTATGAATGACACCTTTACATTTTGTTTGGAACTCCGTGGGACCCTCACAGGGAAGTTGAGATATACAGACAATACTGACAATTTAACAACCAAACGCCAAGAGACTAAGCTGGCAAATGTGCTTTCTCTTCACTTCCTTTATGTCTTGCTACAGTTAAAATGTGGTGGGTGCACGTCAAAAGAAAAAAGAACCCCCCTAAAACCCTTACAGAGAACATGCTAGTAGTTTCCCCTGTCCACTACCATAACAAAAATATTCAAAGTCTATTCGTGCACTACAGAACCAAAAACTACAGAGCCCAAACAGCCATAGAAGGGCAGGTTTCCTGGCCTACAGGGTCTGTCATGCAGACAGTGAAGAAACAGGTGAGCACAGTGGGTCAGAGATACAGTACCCATGAGTGCTGAAGGAGCAGAGAAAGGATTAGGGGTTAACGGATGTTGGTTAGTTAGCAGAGTCCAGCTGAGTAGAACACAGATGAGAGTTGACCTGAAAGCAAACCACTAAAGTGAAAACATGCAAAAGAGAATACCCAAGGAGGTAAATCCAATTCTTTATTTAGCCCTTTATATGGCTGTAATTGTCTGTACCAAGCATTCTTGCCTTGAAGAATTGACTATATTGCACAGACAGGAATGCCGACTCATGTAAAGACACCAACAGTGACGTACCAGTAGGGAATGTAAGAGACCAGAGAAGACTGTTTAGGAGACTGTAAAAGCAAAGGCAGTGAGTGTATGTGTGTGTTTTCTCTCTTCTCTAAGAATGTACACAACCTCTGCAAATATTTGAATCCTGTATACTTGAATATAATTGGTGGATTCAAATAAAGCATTTAAAATGTGAGCTGTACTATATATACCCACTGCTCTCTGTACCTTGTCTTTCTCCCTCTGGATGGTGCTCTCCAGCTCATCTAGCTTGCGCTGCAGCTGAGTGATGATGTCTGTTTCAGCCTCTATCTGGTCGAGCTCCGCCTGCCTTTCGCCCTGCAGCAAGGCACGCTCCATCTCCGCCTGGAAGAGTGGACCAAACAAAGTCACTCAGTGTCGTAGCAGTGAGCTATGAGGCTAATATTAGCCTTCAGGCCCCCACAGAATAACGGAACCACTTAGTAATGATGCTGTGACCATGAACTGTATTCAGCTTGTTCTGCTACTGTGGAAGCTCTTGTCTTTTCTATCTTAGTTCTTTAAATGTAGATGTTTTTCTTGAGTCTAGGCTGGGTGAACGTGTAGACTCAAGTGAAATAATATTCCGTTAGTGTCCACTTTCTGTACTCTACCTCTTGCTTGGACTCCTGGAGTTGTTGCTCTAGCTCCGTCAGCCGGCTTTTCAGCTCATCGATTTGAGAGAGAACGCGAACCCGCTCGTCTTCCAGGTAACCCAGCTCCAGACGACCTGCGCTGCCTGAACTGGAAGAGTCCTCGTGCTGCAAGGAGAGAGAGAACATAGGAGGTCAGGCTTTCAAGAAAGGAAGTGAAGCCAGGGTAAGAAGGGAGATACAGATGTACACATCTTTCATTACATGTCAGATACTGCATCATCATCGTCTGTTTTGTGTTGTACATAAATACAGTCTCATACTTGCTGTACTGTGACATTCTCATCCGTTTAGACACCAGAATTCATTAATTTATTCTGTGATTACTGTTATTACTTTAGTACTAGTTTGTGGTTCACAGGGGAATAACTGGTGTCTGAGGTCTAAAAACAGTTTCAGTGGATTTCCCAGCCTCCCAAAATGCAAAACTCTCTCTACAAAAAACATCAGTTATAATCAATTCAAAATGACTGAATAATGGCACAATATAGAATATTCTATTGGCAACTTAAATTTAAAATTACAGGCATTAATAAAACCTTACTTGTCACAACAAACAGAAGAAAAGGATGTGAGGGAACAAACAGAAAGGATGCATAAGGTTCATGCGGGAGCCACTGTAAAAACCCAAAAAGCTAATAAATGTGATTTTAAAAAGAGAGAAAGTAGCTGACTGTAAGCTCTGTCATGCAGTGTCACTGATATGTACTGTAGGCCAAATGACTTTAAAATGACAGAAGATTTATGGGGATCCCATCATGTTTGCATCAATGCAAAATATTTTAATATTTTAGATAATAACAGCATCTCTCTGTGTACCCTGACAATGCATTACTCTGCAACACTAAAGGCCTGTCATAAGTTGCCATTGACTTAAACAGCAACAGAGTGTGAGAGCACAGGACAGTTTAAGATCCCAGCAGTGTAGTTGGTAACAGAAGATCCATCAGACGGTGACCTGGCCCATGACTCATTACCCTCGCCAAGGAGGTTATGTTTTCTGTTTGGTTTATTTGTCTGTTTGTCAACAATATTACAGAAAAACAACTGGCCAGATTTTCCTGAAACTTGGTGAAAGGGTGTAGCATGGGCCAAGGAAGAAGTTATTCAATTTTAAAGTGGATCTGAATCACGGGGGGGGGATACATGAATTATTGATATTGGTCTTGGCGGAGGTCTGTGCTCTCGGAGTGCCCTTTTAGTTGTGTAGTGTCCGAACTGTTGTATTATGTCTGCGGTAAAACCAGCTAGGAAACTAACAGCTGAGTGCTTCCGTACATTTCTTTTTTACAAATTAAAACGATGGATTTTTTTTTTTCACCAAATATGCAGTTGTATAAAATGTTTAGAATGAAAACATGCATTAACCTCACTTTTAACCACTGATTTAGCAAAGCCAAGCGCATTATTTGCACATGCTGGTTCCACAGTGGCATGCAGAGAGTGTCTTTGTTGGGAAATAAGCATTCCCTCTGACCTGTCTGTCTCCATTGTGCAGTGTTGATGCTGTGCTGAAAGCAGGGGATGTCCTCACCTCCTGATGAGTGCTCTCTGTACTACTACACTCCTCCTTCAGGTTCTCCTCGTCGCTCTCTCTCTGTCTCTGCAGCAGGCGGAGCGTGGCTGAGGACGGTGTCCCTCCTAGGACATTCTCTATGGACGGTCTCCGCCCCGAGCCGTCTGCCAGTCCCCCGGGGAAACCTGTCCTCCCTGAGCCCATGGGGTCCAGGCCGGTGCTCTCTCCTTTGTTGTATTCAGCGCAGAGGTTTAGGATGGTCTCAAGTCGCTGTCTCTCCTGTAGAAAAATGTACACATGACCAAAGAGGGACATCAGAATAGGGTTTTCTCATCGTCACATACTGTGCCTTATCATGGATTTTAACCTGAGCCTATGTTTTAACATGACCCAAAGGCTGCCAAGATACCCAAATTATAATCTGACTGACTAGCTGTATCCATTTTTTTAATAAAAGGTCCAATATCAGCTTTATATTTTAACACACTGATATATAAATGTAACTAGCCTACGTTAGATTACGTCCAGCCGTGGTAGGGTATATCTCCCTGCTATCTAATTTCCTGTGTTTGTGCTGGGTGTTGGGGATGAGCCAGCGACTGATGACAATCTGAAGATGGCCAGCTGAGACAGAGCAGCAGAAAGCAGGCCTGATGCTGAAAGAAAATTGTTTAATTTATTATAGATTCTATATTTCCATCACACTCAGAGTGAAAGACGTACAACTGCCATCTCCCAAATATCCTATTTGACTGAGCTGAATGTAACTAAACCAACCAACCAGACTGATGAGACTAATATTCTATTAATCAATGTCTGTGTGAGCCCTCACTGCCCTGCCCCCTGGGTGCTGCATGGGAGTCAGACTCTGTGACTGGTTGTCCAGCTGTCACTATGAGGGGTTAACCCACCTATGGGGGCCCTGGCAGACCAGGCCAACAGGGTGGCCTTTGAACTCTAAATGTCAGCTGCTGTCTGCTGCTGCACCCCTCTGCTGCAGACACAGCGTCTCTAAGGTCTGCAGAGCCTCACACAGCACTATGAGCCTTAAAGAATTATTACTGTTTGGGAGATGGTCTCATTGGTACGCTTAGATGTTTGGTCATGGAAAATCAGAGTCACGTTAATGAATCACTGGCTCCTGTACTCCATGCTTAGACTATATGTTGAATTTAGAGGCCAACAGTCATATATATACAGTAAAAAGTCAATCTCATATCAACATTAAAGCAAATGGTAATGTGTGCAAGAGGCTGTTCAAATGTACATGAATGATGTAAATAATTTTAAACATACACTGAGATTATGAGACGGTGTTGAAGGTTCTGGAAAAAGCCAGTGAGTGGACCATGAGTCAAGACTTTACTTATTTACTACTTGGCATGGAGTCAATTCAATTTCAATTCAATGACATTTTATTTATAGTATCAAATCATACCAAGAGTTATCTCGAGACACATTACAGATACAGTAGGTCTAGACCACACTCTATAATTTACAAAGACCCAAAAATTCCACTAATTCCCCCAAGAGCAATCATTTAGTGTGGACAGTGGTGAGGAAAACTCCCTTTTAGAGAGAAACCTCGGACAGAACCACTTTAGAAATCAATCTTTCAAAAAGAAAAAAATACTTTGGCCTATTTGGTCACTGTGACCAAAAGTGGCAATTATTAGATAATGTATGCTAAAACGTAGTATAACAGAAGCACAAGTAAAGAATAAATAATGTTAGCTTTGGCTAATGTTAAACAACAGTGTGTTTTATTGCTTGTGAGTTCAACATTGCATTTATAAGAGAACGAGTGCTATTTCTTCCTTTCAAAACATGTAGTCTCAGTTTGAGGTTTTAATGAAGAATGTAGAAACGCAACTCTAAGTACTTGCATTGTGACTTTGAATCCAGTTTCAGCTGGTTTACCATCTTGCCAAGATGAACTCAATATTGATAGAATACAATGGCAATTCAAACCAAAAATATCAGTCAAGTTATCAAAAACTCCCCTCCCCAAAAATGATTTTGTTTTTGCTTATCGTTAAAAAAGGTTTTGGAGCCAAAGAAGCATTGTGCTACTTTATACTCTTATGCTCTGGTTCATGGTTAAATCTGTATCCTGTTGTATAGGAACACTTGGCAGCTAAATTGTTCTCACACACAAATAAATGCCCTGGTGTATCTTCTCCCTCAGACTCCAATGAGCACACTGAGCCCACTGAGAGAGCATCTGCATGATTAGGAGCTACAGCCCCACCATTAGCTCCAACCTGTAATCGGGGACCAGTTAGCTTTTATCTGAGTGGGTGGGAGTAAAAGACCCCTTTGGGCCGTGGAACCGTGCTGTATGTATTCAAGAGAAAAGAGTCAAACTTCAAACATTTACTGGCAAGTCTACAACTACTCCTAAGACCTCCCACTCAACAT
This sequence comes from Sander vitreus, assembly GCF_031162955.1. Lineage (NCBI taxonomy): Eukaryota > Metazoa > Chordata > Actinopteri > Perciformes > Percidae > Sander > Sander vitreus. The sequence continues at coordinate 28,919,091 of NC_135857.1, read as the reverse complement.
CTGCTCGAACATACACACATATTAGACCACTCAGCATTCTGACGCCCGTCTCGATTTTGTCAAGAAAGCTGATTGAGAGCATATCATTGTCTCATTTGATTGCCAGACAGCCTTCAGGCTACCAAACCTGTATGATGGATGAGTAGCAGATTTCATACCATAAAATGTGTTTGGCCTCAAAATAAATCAACTTGATACAGCATCAAATTTGACAGACACATGCAAACTGTGCTCAAATTATATTTAGCTAATCATCTGCATGTTGACACATTTATTTGAATCCCATATTTTCTGTGTTTTCTGATGTGGGGCTTTTAAATGCCAGAGGATCTTTTGTTATGTTCTGAGGTTGTTGCTGCCACAGGCACTAAAAATCCTCAGTTTAAAAGTCTCTAGGTCTCTCTGTGGCGAGCGGCCCCTTAGGGCTCTGGGTGCTGGCTGGGAAGGAACAAGGTGGTACGTCAGTGTGTTAATCCAAACCTTTTTACTAGATGCTAAGCTTTTACGGCCCAGAACCAGTGAGCTTTTGGCTTGAACAACATAATTCCAGAATAGTTAAAAGCAAATACAGGCCTCTCTGGTTTGCTCTAATCAATGACAAAGAAATAATTCCCAAAATATAGCAAACAACTTCTTTTTTTTTAATTAAGCCTATAACAAAAGGTTTCCCAACCATTAAACTAAAATCTGTTGTCAATAATTCACTTGGATGCTGGAATAAAGAATGAAAATCTGGGTTTACTCACTCTCATGATGGACACTGTGACACGTTACAGCTCAAACTTTGAAATGAGGCACACAATTCAGCATAGACAGCTTGGCGAAAAGACAGATGAACAAATACTGGCTTTTAAAAGGCAGTACCACTCCCCCAACAACACCATAACAACAAACCCCCACCCTCTGGTAGGATAAGAGGGCGATAATGACAGAGCTTTACGGCAACATTTAATCATCGGCTGTTTAGAGAAGCTTCTAACACATAAACCAAAAGCTTAATATTGATTCATATCGGAGATGTTTTCATTGTTAGAATATGGCAGGTGTGCAAAACGACAAACTGCTATCTTCACTTACAGCATGCTAACCAACAGATTTCACATGTACAACACTGGTGCCAAAATAGGCTAGCATGCATAATGTTAGCCATTTGTAAACTTCATCAGGGCATCAGCACGTATCACAAGGCAAACATTAAAGTGCTGGAAATGCATATTCCTAATTTGTGATTACATGCAGAAAACGGACACCAGGAAATGAGCTATTCAGTGAATGTATTCAATCATGTACTGCCAAGTGTGTTGTGTTATTTGAGGGCAAACATTCAGAACAAAGAGACACTTGAATTCGGAAAAATAAAATCAAACCCTGATACTGCAGGCTCAGGAGAAGAAGAAAAAATAGCCTAGCTATAAAAACTAAATATATAGCAGCTGAAAAAGAAGAAGAAATATAACATATCTAAAATAATACGGTTGTCGAGTGGGTGTGAATCCATTTAGCAATAATAATAGTCAGTGACGTTGATTTTAGTTTGTACTCTCAAGTGTCCCTAGCCTATTCCTTTCCCTACATGTAACTTGAAAGAAGCTAGCTTGCTAACATAGTAAACAATTTTAATATTAACATAACATATCATATCAACACATTATAGCCACTACTACAACATGTAATATTACTAGACAATATCCATTTTGTGAATGTTTATATCAAGAAAGGGTGACCAGATATTTAGGAAGCTAACAAGCTACATTATCAACATGTATAGTACCTGTCCTGTTAGCTCCAGCTGTCCTCTTTCACACCTGACCCAATTAAGGCCCACACATCACACCTTAATTACATCTTAATTAGATCAGGTGTGGAAGAGAGCAGGAAGAAAACAGCAGTTTCTATGACTGTTGCAGTGGATACGTGAGGGTTTACCGACTCCTTTTTGGAAGTAGAGAAACTGAATTTTCATGAACAGTTGTATTAAGTGTGACCTTTTCCAACGTATCATCAAATACAATGTTTTTGTCTAAAGGAAGCTGATGTGTATCTGTTAACAGCTGAAACAGCCACAGTGAGCCCCTGCTGGGTCTCCAGGGCATTAAGATAAAAGCCAAGTCACAAGTCTGAAACCACCAACAATGTGATACACACATGAAGCCATGTTTGTTAAACACCTCCTGAAAAGCAGTCTAGTAAACACCTCCTGAAAAGCAGTGTAGTCATACACTAGCAGTAATATTTAATAACACAGTGATAAATATTCTTCGCCACTATTGTCAGCTTTCTGTACAGACTTTAAACAGCACCAACTGACTCGGTGCCCTCCTGTATATATACAACAAATTAACAATGAACACATAATATCTTCAAATAAAGTATTTACTAGAAAGTTTTTCTTGTTATTACTACATTACTATATTGTCTGTCAACAAGTCAACTTCAAAAAGTAAAGCAATGAAACCTTACAGTAGGTAGGTTATTCTAGCTGCAAGACTAAAGGGATACCTCACCGATTAGCATTAAGCTTTGTATCAGTAGAAACCCGGTAGTATTTTCGAATGGCCGTGCTTCCGTCCCTTATGTCCCCCTGATACGAGAGATAGCTATATTGTGTGTCTGGGAAAAAAAAACTCTGATGATGCAAAAATCGTCATTTTGCATCATCGGATGCTTTTTTTGGCCAGAGGCTAGAGACTACAGCCAAAAAAAAAGTTTTGCATCATCAGAGGTTTTTTTCCAGACGCACAATACAGCTATCTCTCGTATCAGGGGGACATGAGGGACGGAAGCACGGCCATTCGAAAATACTACCGGGTTTCTACTGATACAAAGCTTAATGCTAATCGGTGAGGTATCCCTTTAACAGCTGGTGTAAATCCCATACATGTGAGTTTGTATGAAAAGCCTTAGTGCAGGCTGAAGGTTCTCTAGACTCTGTGTTTATCAGAAGGGAGGTGGTGATACTTCCAGACAACCGCAAGTGTGTAGAGGAATGCCTGGTTCCCAGAGTTCTCTCAGCTCCAGCCTGCATCTACCCCCAGACACCGTTTCACACATTCCACAGCCCTCCATGTCTCACCTAGTGGGTGGCTCTCATGACAACTGGGTTAGCTAAAGAAAAGTTGAAGCTGCTGACGAATCTTGCGAAATTTGGCTATTAAGGTCACAGCAGTCAACATATGAAGGTCATTAACAATAGAATTACCACTAACACACACACTAAGACATAATCAAGGGGACATTAATGTTGCAGAGGACACTGCCTTGGCACTAGATAAAAAAAACTACGTATTTATTGAAATTGATGCAGTAATAAATAAAAGGCAGACTGTAAGTGATGGACCAGAAAACAGAACCACATTAACTCGTGCAATACATATAAAATGAAACCTGAGAAATTAACAATTGTAAAAACAGTGCATGTGAAACAAAACCTTAAGCTAAGTGCACTAGAAAGCATTTTCTGTGACAATTGCAGGATATAGAGATTGCTAATTATTTCAAAGATTCGTTTGAGACAGTTGCTTTTAAAAAGGTCTCAAACTACCTGGGGGTAAGTGTTTATGGTGACAAGTTCCACAGTCATGCAGACCTTGCTAAATGTTAAATGCGAAATAAGAAACCAGTTTTAATGCTCAACTGTAGCATGCATAAAAAATAAAAACTTAATTAGTTAGCTGGATTTAAAAAGCAATCTTTTTTTCTTGTACTGCCCTTAGCGGGAGAGTCCTGCTTTAAATACACATTCATCATTTGGTAACCTAACTGACAGCTAGTCAGAAACTGGACACAACAAACAAATATCTCATCGAAATTTTCATCTGTGGCATACCCAAACACAGTGTAACAGTCGCACAACTAGAGTCAACAAACTGACTCGATAATATGAGCTACACAAGAATGTCTCTCTAAAGTTTGCTAACCTGGCTAACAATAGCCACAATAAGCTATGGCTCATACCAGACCGAGTAAGGTACGAAAACGCTGGAGTGTATTTAATAGGAAAAAGTTTGGTTTAATTGCATGTACAAATTCAACATTAAATATGTATGACGAAGATTATGCTATTTCATTTTTGAATAGCATAGCATAGCATTACATTAAACTCATTATGGAGTATTATTTAGTCAACTGCTGTCTCGTCTTTTTTATTTTGTTTGTTAAACATTTTCTACAATAAGTCTGCAGGAATTAAGAATAATGCCCTTCATTCATTCATTCTCTTGGTACTGTAGACAGTTTTCTAATGTAACATCCTACATATCACTCACTCTGTCAGTTTTCCTCATTTAGTCAGTATAGTCTCCTCACTTTACGCTTTACATTCCTTATTTTCATCCTCCCAGCAGTCAGCATCTCTTCCTCATGTCTCCCTCTCTCCCCTGAGAGTCAGTGCCTCCTGTTTTCTCTCTTGCCCTTTAATGTTTCTCTCTCCTCTTCCCCTCCTCCCCCCCGAGCACCCCGAGGCCATTCCCCATATGTGTACCTTTGATCAGAGCAGTTACTTTATAAGTGTACTGCCATATTTTCTTTGCCGCGTTCACCTACGTCACAGACGTAAACAGAAATCCACGCGCATAGCATTTCCACAGTAAACTGGGAAAGTTCAACAAAGCCTTATTCTCTACATATATATCTGCAGGGGCTCCGTAACAGTCTGCAAAACAAACTCCATTCACGATCAGACTCTGAGCCTTGGAGGGTTCATCGTGTTCAGGTCCCAGAGGAGGAACAAACAGATGATCTAACAAAAGATATTTCTATTTTATTTTCTGCTGCTGCGTTTATACTTTTTCCCCCTGCATCAAAGCCAGGCAGGGGGAATAGGACAAGCAGGCTCTCCACGGCAGCCAACCTCTCTGAATAATAAGCTGGTGGTCCTTCATATTGATGTCACTGGTACAGAGCTCAAGATGAAACTATGGAGTCGTTACTCCCGGTGGGGGCGGCTGGCATTTAAACCACTGAAGCTTCTTCTTCAACTGGGATCCAAGCCCTGGAGGCATCTCTCAAAGTGTGGACTGGGTTCCCATTATTATGTCAAGCACTTCCAGCGTAGAGATGACAACATCAAAGACTAGATACAGTGATTAAAGGCTAGATGGGAGTCGTATTTTCACATCCTCTAAACACTGCTGCCGATAATAAGCAGGCATATGGCTTGATTATTGTTATAGGATAGAGATAAGACCACGTCTGAAAGATCTGCAGTCAGTTGCATCAGCTTTGTTAAGTTAAATTTGCTGTGCACAAGAAATGATGAGATTAAATATGTATCTATAAGTCAATAGCAGCTGGTTGGAACACTAGTGAGCCGCTGTACTGTATATCCATGTGAGACTGTTTAGCCAGAGGAGAATTAGAGAGCATACAAGGCAAGGTAAACAGCAGTACCAAGCAAACAGTTGTCCAGCTGTCAAACTGGAGGATGCACACAGCCGCCTGGAGCTTAACAGCCACGTTACTATACAAGGAGTTCTATGTAAATTATAATGCATGTTTCTTATTAGAAAAACTGACTGCAAATTGTATCGTTATTATTCCAAAAAAGGTTTTGTATATGTATTTCGCTGAATTATTTTATGGAATTCTGTAGCATTAAAACAGTCAGGAAATATAACAATATCGAAGAAGCTCTTCAACCTCATCTGACGGTATTTATTCAGTCAGTTAATCGATTAGTCAATCTACAGAAAGAAAATCAACAACCATTTTGCTAATGACTTGCTAATCATTTGAGTCATTAATCAAGAAACAAGGCTAAGAGTCTACAGCCATGCTAGTATCTCTGTGAGGCTGCTGTGTTTTGAGTGAAATGCTAACATAAGCATGCTAATGTGTTTATGTTTAGCAGGTAATGATGACCATGATCAATATCTTAGTTTAGCATGTTAGCATGCTAACATTTCATGACAAGAACAGAACTGAGAGGGAGCCTGACTTAAGTTTCTATTTAACCTCATCCTTTCTTTCCCAAACATACATATCCCTGCCCCTTTCCTCTAAAACAATCTCTGGCATCCATCTTCATTATAACCACATGCCACTCTTCTGCTCCATGTCAATCTACTGCCTCAGTGAAGCTACAGCTGACTCGGTGACCTCTTGACCCTTATCTGCAATAAGCTCAATCTCTGATAAATCATTCTGGTTTAGTACCTATTTATGTCATGTCTTATTGTCCAATACATAAATGTATTAGCATATTTGGATACATTTGAACAAGGTGTTTCAGAGAATTTCTTAGCTTGATAGCTAAGATGTTATTACCTTTATGTTCAATGGAAACAGCAGCTCCTTGTATTATAGCTGAGTTACCATATTTACATTCCTAACATGTAAACTGTACTTGATGTGGTAAAATGTAGTTTTTAGAGGTTATTTAGTGTGTTTTCTCATTTATTACATATTGCAGGATTCACTTTTGAATGCACCTCAACAGCACGTTTCTACCTGCCCCTTCGGTTTACTGCAGAACTGAAATTTCCACACACTATAGATTAGGCCATTTCACTTACCATAATGTTATACATACACGTAACATATTTTTTAAGCCCGACTCGTGAAGTCTCCCATGCAGAAAAGCAGTATGAGGTTCTGAAAGCTCCCTTTGTTAATGACTGAGCCAGCTTGTATCACAGCATCACATGTAGGCAACAGACTTTTCCAAACACTGTGTATAATATCCAAATCAAAACCAAAGGCCCCATCACAGGAACATCCCCAGTCTATTTAAATCCACTCAGAGAGCAACAACTGGCAGAGCTTTGTTAATATTAGCAGCGGCATCCGTTACCTTCATGAGTGCTGCCACGCTGTTGAGAAAGACCGGCTTCTCTTTAGCCAGAGTGAGCAGATACACCATGGCCTGCTCCCTGCTCGGCCCTCGTCTCGGCCCCGGCACAGTCCTGCTGCCACCCAGCACATGATACCGGTCCATGAGACACACACTCAGGATCTTTACTCTACAGCTCTGTAACAACAGTGTAAGATGTTGCAGCTCCCTGCGCTTCCTCCTGTACTGTAAAGTGATTTAACAACTGACTGTGCTACTTTGGGACGGATGGAGAGCAGCCTACCTCCCACCAACAGCCCCCCCCCCCCCCCTGCCCCCCCCCCCTAGACCCCACCACTCAGGTCTTGTGAGAGGAGGTGAGGAATCTATGTGAACAGGGGTGGAGTTAAGAGTATCATAATGTTTAGGGACTTCGTCATTTGGGAGGTGGCTTGCTGGTTGGTTCTAAGAAAAGCAAAGGGGCTAACTTTATATACTGAGTAGAACTTAACACTGTATGCACTGCCTGCTCTTTACTGAAATAGGCTAATACATTTAATCCAGGCAAAAGGTATAATTATATTTATATTATATATAAAAAATTAACAAACCAGGTTTAAAAACATGCTTTGAAGTGCGTTTAGCTTTAAGTGAGGCTAATATTTGCTGCATATGTGCACATAAGCGGACTTCTTGTAATTTTTTTTTTTTTTTTAATTTACTGTTTAATAATGCAGCAAATAAGGGAAACTCTTTGAAGTGGTTTGTGATGCATTTAACATTAAGTAGAAGCATATAAACAGACAATTATATTTTGAATTGAATGGTATCAGGGGTTTCCAGGAGTCAGGGTGAGACTACATAACAGGAGGGAGGCCACTTAACAAGGCGTTACTTAGACTTACCCTGACATTGAAGTTCGGAGTTTGAAATTCAATTTGACTGCAATAATAAAAGGGCCAATTTAGCTTAGGTGGTCAAAAACATTTTTATATGTTAAGGTCTTAGGAACTTTCTTCAACTTTCAACTTTATTTTTTGTCACCGGAGGGAAATTGGTTTTGCAGGCAGGTAGGAAGTAAATCATGACTATGCAGCTAATAGTGTTTGACAGTGCTGTGTAGAGACCCAAAGTGTTCAACTTTAAATAAATAAATAGGAGATTATGAAATAAATAATAATATGAATACATTTCAGAATTTGTGAAATAACACAAACAAATGTTGCAACTCAGCTCATAATTATGAAATGTTATTCATTCCTGCTTCTTGTCACAATAACAGAGCTAATTGCATTTTTCTGTTGATTCACTCTTTAATAACATTAAACAGTCAGACGACCCCCTCTAGTGGAGAAGTCACCACACAGCAGACTGCACTGCTGCAGTTATGACCGAATGCTTATAGTCGTTACAATATGAGCAAAACAAGTCACTCCAAGATACTGCCTCCTCTGCTGTATATTCTCTGATGATCAATTAAACACCATGGAGAGAATAAAAGCAATGCTGCATCAGTGACATCATGCGTCCTAATCTGGAACGTGGTATATTTGTTGGTGCTGTCTCAAGACTGGATTACTGCAGCTTTCCTTTGGACGGGCAGGGAAACAGATTTATCGCTGTCCCTGATTAAGAGTCAACTCATCTGTCTTATCTTTTCGAGCCCGTTTAGATTTCAACCCCAAAAACAGTGAAAATGATAGTAATCTGCATTGTGGTTACGTGCAAATGGGAAGGTGGAACCTGTAGTCTAAACATTTATTGTTATGTACTTTTTTCCCCTCTACAGAAAATTACAGAAACATGTGTGCAATTCTGCAAAAATTCCCCTTCAGCATAGGGCTGGGCGATAGGGAGAAAATCAGATATCACGATATTCTTGACCAAATACCTCGATATCGACATTGCGGCGATGTTCTAGGGTTGACAATTGGTGCTTTAACAAAATATCTCCACACTTACATTTTAGATGAATAATCATCAGTAATGTGGACATAATGTCTAAGTGGGGAAAAGGCAAATAATAGAACAGCTAGAACAGTCTGGTAAGTTCAGAAAAGCACATCACTTTACTGTAACGCAGCCTTTAAAAGCGGTAAAAGACAACACGTGTCATATCACGATATTACGATATCCAAAATCTAAGACGATATCTAGTCTCATATCAAGATATCGATATAGCATTGATATACTGCCCAGCCCTACTTCAGCATGAAGACAGTAACACCTGCTGGTCGGTGGGTTTGTACAGCACTGTGTCCGTGTAGGTGCAGGATATATTTGGCAGCCTAGGTGGGCAGGTCGGGTGTCCCGCAGTAGCTGGATATATTTGGCCGTGCTCTGTAAAATGCTGGTATACATATGTGGTGTTCTGTGTGAGGGTATATTTGGTCTGCCGATCCTCATTGACAGTAGCAAAGACGCCAACCATGCAGGAGAGACATTTCTCCGTGTCACGTACGGCCGACATTTGTGACATCCTGGGCTGGAAAATGACAGAGCAGCGCAGACAAAGGGACAAGAAAAAGACAGAGCAGACTGGTTCAGGTTGTTGGTGGCGGCCTGCCGCATAATGATGAAGGCTAAACTTCCTTTTAAAATTGCCACTAAATGAAATATCTGCCTAAGGCGACATATTCAGAACTAAAGCGCCATCCCTGATATTTCAAGAGCGATTCACAAAAAAACTGACCAGAGTCCAAAGAGACTTGAGTGTCTGGGAAAAAAGCCTCATGAAGGCTTTTATTAAGGTTGCATTAAGCAATCTGTGACCTTTACCATACTTCCAGCAGCAGCCAGTAGCCATTGCAACAACACAGGACTAGGGCTGCACAATTAATCGCACTTTTATCGAAATCGCAATATGGACTAGTGCAATATCCAAATTGCAGGGGGGCGCAATATTTGTTAAAGGCAAGATATGTGTCTAACCATTCTAAATGAAGTATTGTGCTGCTGCAGAGACGTTCTGGGCCAACACATCCTATCCTACAGACTAAAGGAAAACCTCTTTGTTTGGTACAGATTCTTGCAGAAATCACACTACATGACTATAGTACATTTTTATTTGTGTTTCAATGAAAATGAGAATGATGATCCAAAAAAATTGATCATTCCCTCCAATTTCGTGAATCATATCGCAATCGCAACATCAGTCAAAAGAATCGCAATTGGACATTTTCCTCATATCGTGGCAGCCCTAAGGACTCTGGCTGAGTCTGCCCCCTCCTTGCTATCACCACACAACCAAGTCAAGCAAGCTAATTAGAGTGGGAATCAAACAGGAGTTCTTCACAAAAAGATAATGTACCACTGTGTAAAATAAACTCAAAAACCCAAGTAAAAAATAGCAAATGAGAAAGTGAGTTGAGAGAGAAGCTCACTCTGCCTAGTCAAAGTAATAGCAGACCCATACTGGTCTGATCAAACATGATACAAAAAGTGAGGAGGGAACCCGCTCATTCAAAACAATGGTGTTATCTTAACTAACGTCGTAGGAAAGATGAGGTCATCTTTAGTTAACAGAAGAGCGGCGTGTATGTCTGGACAGACGAAGCACGCTGCGACTCGGCTCATATGCCAAGTGTGTTTGCCAAGTCAGCGTGTCAGTCAGACGGCCATGTGGAGGGAGCAGTGCCAGGCTGGACAGCTTGGATCAGATGGACACAGGAAAACAGTGTTCCCTGCAAACTGGTCATCAGAGAGGGCTCACCTCCAGGCGCCAAAGGAAAACGTAATTGGGATGAATTAAATCCTGTTTAAGGAGTTTGTTTCCCGTCATTTGACACTGCTATCATTTAACCGATATATTTTGAAATGACACTGCCCATAACAGACATTTCAGACTGATGCACATTTTTTTTAAATGTGAACATGTGCTGTTCTCATGGGTAAAAACTTACAAGTATTTAGTGCTGTTACTTTTTTCATGTCAGGGTAGAAAAGTCTTCTCTGAAACACCATGGGGAAACTAAAACACTCAGCAGGACAACAATATAATGTGGAATCACAATGTTGCATGATAATCTGTTCAGGTTAAAGGGAAAATCCAGCAATTTAGTAAAAAAACATTTATAAAGTTAAAGGGGACTTGTGAGAGACAGGATTAAAACGTATAGATTTCCTGACCAGGACTGTGACCAGGGCAAAGGGGGTTGTTGTCCAAGTCTCTAAGATTAAAGACAATAAAGGTCATTTTTCTTTTTGTTCTGCTCTCTCAGATGCTTCAATAAAGCAAATAATAAAGTCAAACAGTAACTTAATATATCACAGTAAATGACAATAAATGTGTTAAATTCAACATACAGTATATAACATTGAATTAAAAATGTCTTTAGTAATACTTTCACACAGATAAGATACTGTGACCTCTGGTTGCTGTATTATTTGTTTATTTAATGGTTGCTTTATTACGGTCACATCAAACTGTGTTTTGGGTTGAAAGCCCTTTAAAAGTTTAATTCCACAGTCTCCATGAAACAGACTTCTGGAAATATTTACAGCTCAGGAGCTGTGTAACTAGTCTTAAAATCTCACTTGATAATGACACAAATAAGCTTCTCTGCTATTTGAAGTTGCCTGAGGTTGTCCGTAATGCCTCCTTTTTTTTATAAAATCATGGCAGATAGTTTGTATGGTCATTCTAATCACTTGAGGATAATAGCTGATTGGTTAGCCACAGATTGCTGTATAGTGTGTATTTAGTGCTGTTACATGTTGTTACATGTGGTGTGTTTCTCACATGGAAAAACAATAAAAACTTTGATTACAAAATAAAAAAAAACATAACTAACTGACAAAACTCAACTAATTAACACGATCTTTGTAAAAATATTCCAAAACTGTGGCATTCACCGGAGAATCAAGTAGCGGACTCTGGCGTGCTGGTTGCCATGGAAACAGGAGCTGTCTTCGTGGCCCCAGTTTATGACACGGATTTTCTATCAAATAGACTGTTGAAGTCTTTCAGCATTTCCACTAATTGCATTGAAAAAGCCTAAATGCCACACTATAAATATTCCACATTAAGCACTACATAACAGGTGGGGTATAAATCAAGTATACAATGTAATTAAAATGCATTTAAACAACACCAACAGGCTAAAAACCCATTCCAAGCCCAATATAAGCCTGATACATCAGTATGTAGCTGTAGTCTCCCAGCAGCCTCCTGCTGCCTCTGAGCTGTGTACTCTACTGTTGATTTCACAATAACACTCCTTTCCCTGAATAAACTTTTTCCAGACTCACTGTTCACATAACTTTGTTTTTTGATAATCAGTTGTGTGAATGAGTAGCAGGCCGTGTGTGAAATGATTTAAATGCAGAAGCTCTGGGGCAAGAAAACTCTTGTCATGACAGTGAGTCAACTGTGACTAATTACAGGCCCTGCAGCTCCACGCCCTGCCATCTCGAAGAGCTGCAAGTTTCTGTGTTCGAAAAATACAATAACATAACAGGCTGCTGAGGAATCTCACCTTTGTGTCTCAGGCAGCCCTCGCCTGTCCCTGTATGCTTTATTTACTTGACATAAGTAACAAGTAATAACTTGTGTTCTATGAGCTATTTGCACATATCTAATGTCAATATTTTCTTTTTCTTTTCATTCTTTTGTGGGCATTTTAGGCCTTTATTTTTATAGGACCGCTGAAGACATGAAAGGGGAGAGAGAGGGGAAATGACACGCAGAAAATGGCTGCAGGTTGGAGTCGAACCTGCGGCCGCTGCGTCGAAGAGTAAACAGCTATATATGGGCGTGCCCTCTATCAAGTCAGTTACCCAGGAGCCCAAATGTCAATATTTTCTTTGTGTGCCTACAAGTTGTGCTAGTCCAAAGGTGGTTGTGGCTAAAAAAAAACCTTTCAACAAAATCAAAAGATTCAGGGTTTGACTAATAGTGGTATGTGAAGGCTACAGGTGCAAATAGCCTGCAGTGTTTCTCCAACAAATGTTATTGTTGTAAGAGTGAAAAAAGGTTGCAGACCATAATAAGAGACTACAACCTTCTACTCAACCCATCCTAATGACATTCCTTTAGGTTAGTTGGCAGTGGCAATGTAAACCACCAAACCCATATTTACCAAAAATAAACAATTCAATGAATTGAATGTGCAAAGAAAACAGAAGTTAAAGCAGGTTCTATAGATGTGTTTAGATAGGTACAGGCCAGCTGCTGCTCTGCTAGCTTCTGTAACTCAAGCGTTGGTTACTTTATTTGCTTTTTCAGTAAAAGTTAACCATGTTCTACTATTGACATTCTAAGATAATAGAATTTAGAAAGGTTAGAATTTGAACCTGTCTAGATTTTATTTAAGCTAAACTGTCTAAAGAACATGTTTGGGGTTGACCCTCCTTGTTCATTCTCATAGGTCGCCTCTCGACTGGCCTCAGTCTGTCAACCTGATGTTTAACTGGCCATGGCCCCATTTGTGACCTCAGCTCTCTGTATGTTACTCTGTGATTTGCTCACTCAATTCTCAGGGGAAAAGTCAAAGGCAAATATTTTACCTGTTATGCAGCAGCAGGATGTATCTTCAAAAGGCATTTTCTTCTACAAAGTCTACTACCTGGCCAGAATGACGACATGTTTTCTCAGGGTGAAACCAATGTTATTAGCATTCTGGGCAGACAGTAGACATCTGTTGGATAACAAAAATACCTATGAAGATGCAGACAACTGGTAAAAATTAACCTTTGGACTTTTCTCTATGGGGAACGCTATGTGAGCGTATCACAGAGTAACGTACGGAATACTGAGGTCAGAAATTGGGGTACCCTAATACCTGGATATCTCTGCGATGCCTAACCATTAACTAACCTAAGCCCAACCATAACAATGGATGGCAACACATGACCAGTTTCACTTTGGCTCTCTATCTCCGTGGTGAGGGCCAGACCTCCTAACACTGACTAGCAGACTACCATCTTGTAAAAAACAAAGCATGCCAATAACTGCTACTATCTGAGGGGGAAAAAACAACTATTAATTTTGATCTACAGATCTTCAGAATACCAGTAACTTGAGCGGGTCTCTCTCTCTCTGGCCTTGTAGCCTTTAGCACAGCCCACTTCCCTGTTAAGGGTTAAACACAGTCTCATTGTATGGATCTGGCGCTGTCGTGCCTCCATACGAGGTACCAGAACATGACCTGGTACACAGAGAAAGAGGGCATGTCGTCTCAGTCTTCTCTCAGCCTCACACTTTAAAAAAAACACCCATTTTGTAATTACAAGCAGGACAGACAAATGCCTTTCTCACGCAGGCACAAACACATATAAAGGCTTTTTAAAAAGGACTTTGTCTCAGTAGTTTCATTCAGACTGGCAGACAAGTTCAAGATGTCTAACGCCGCTCCCTCCCCCCTCTGTTCAGTTTAGGAAACAACAAACAATGTGGTTGCTATGGGCTCATCTGGGCGCCCTGTTACCGCATGTCAGCAGCAGTTTAGACAGCAAACAGCCAAGTTACAGACAGAACACTGAGATGGTTTACGGGCCTGGTTACTCCTCCTTTACCAAACAACTGAAGACACTGCAATCGTCACACTCCGCTCCTCCACAAGGTCATATAGATTCAAGTTAGACCAAACCTGTGCAGAAATATTTGCAACATTTCTTTGCAAAGAAGAAATCTTCTAGTGATAATCAGACCAATGACATTCTTTTAGATGGGTTACAAGGTGCTTAAAGGTCCAGTGTGTAACGTGTTTAGTTGTTCATTATCAAAATCTGTGTTGCCCGTTCACAAACTTGTCCTTTTTCATGAATATTTACCACCACCACCAATTCCAAGTATTCCTTTTGGCTTGAAATTTTACATTTGCATGAACTGGGGTAGGCGCTCCATATTCATGCGCCATCTTGAAATACGTTAGCCGGTAAGGGACATACAGGACATACTGCTCCGCCTTTCGCGTTTTCGCTGTCACATGATAAACTCACAGGTGCTGCTAATGCTGCTAATGGGTATCGTAGCTTCCCGGCCCCGGCAAGTTTGAAGAAGGAAACATGGAGGGCCACACGTATTCAAAATCCAAATTTCAGGAACAGGAGTCATCTTCTTCACCCAGAAAAAGAAAACGGATATTGAAAAGAGCAAGAGACCGTCTTCTTGAAGCGTGAAGGCTACGGTAGCTGTTATACGTACTTTGAACTGTGTGGCGCGAGAGAGTTGATTGCGATATATGATCTCAACGCTAGATGGGAGAAATTCCTACACATTGGAACTTTAAGGCAAGTTTCTGCCATGCCTGAAGAGCCTAAATAAAATCCTCTCAAATCCCTGGAAAAAATGTATTTGCCAAACAAAACATAAAGTGGATTGTCTTATGTTGTTCAGACTGCAAACACAGGAATACAGAGGTTTCAAGTAGCACTGAAACCATTAGTTGATTAAGTTATTAATAAATAGTCGATTGACAGAAAAGAATTAGACAACAACTTGATAGTCGATTCATTATTAAGATCAGGGGTCTTCAATGTTTTTTTTAAGCCAAGGACCCCTTAACTGAAAGAGAGACGGATCAGGGACCCCCTACTACATATATTGTAGAAAATGAAGTTGCATATTACTGTAAACTGGGCCTAAAATAACGTGTATGCCCATGTTTTAATGTTAAACATACATGTGACACAGTGAATCCTTAGGATGAACTGTATCTGTGGATGGCCTTTATCAAGGAAAAAACAGCTAGTCAAATGTGAGGGTTTGCTGGTTTTCTTTGTTTTGTATCACTGTAAATTGAATATTGTTCGGTTATTGGACTTTTGGTCAGACAAAACAAGCAATTAAAAGATTTTGCCTTGGTCTCCAGGAACTTGCAATGGCTATTTTTGTATGGGCTAAACAATAAAATAGACAAAAAAACTAATTCACGTGACCGGGTTGGCTCAGTGGGTCGAGCAGGCGCACATATACATGGAGGTTTATGCCTCGACGCAGAGGTCCAGGGATCGAGTCCGACCTGTGACGATTTCCTGCATGTCTCCTCCCTCTCTCTCCCCTTTCTCACCTAGCTGTCCTGTCCATTAAAGGCGGAAAAGCCCCAAAAAAAAGAAAATAATCATTGGTTGTGACTATATTCCCCAAGAATGATTTGAAAAATGTGGTCGGGGATGAACCTTCACTATTTTTAGTGGAACAATAATCTCAGCATCACAACATCTGTCTAAACCTGAAAATCCCTGATAGGATTAAGTGTAGCCATCAGGTACAAAACAACTCTACTGTAAAAACTGACCCAAAGTCATGAGCAAGAAACAGGAACAAACCCTGTGACGGATCAAGTAAATCTGCTTTAACCTTTAAGTCAAAATGGTGTAACAAGTACATAAATGAAATGTGTTCTTTTTAAGTGTAAACTAAGTGCAACCCCTTTTGTCGGGTAGGTGCGTAGGATATGACCAAAAGTAGCAGATCAAAAGCTTAGAGAAGAGTCCCGCACACTGACCATTACGCAAGCAATAATTTATTTAGAAAAATACAACGTTTCGGTCTCAGACCTTCATCAGGTAAATTCCTTACATTCCTTAAATTTACCTGATGAAGGTCTAAGACCGAAACGTTGTATTTTTCTAAATAGATTATTGCTTGCGTAATGGTCAGTGTGCGGGACTCTTCTCTAAAATGTAAACTAAGTAACAGTAGTTTCCTAGTGACGTGTGTTCCTGACTCACCAGTCTCTCCATTTCCTGCTCTCGAAGCCTCTCCTCTCTCTGTCGTCGGTGGTACTCCAGCAGCTCGTCCTCGTTGTCGCTGATCTCTGTGATGCTGTTCTTTCTCTCCCTCATCCCGGGGTGGGGTCTCCCTGCGGACATCTTCCTTTGGCTCCTGGGACTGGCTACGGGGGACGAGCCAGGCAGAGAGCCCAGACTGTAAGCAGGTGACAGGGAATTCCCAAAGCTCGCCTTCCGTACTCCCGCACCACCACCACCACCACCACCCCCCTCCATCATTATAGAGGTAGGCGACGGACTCCGGGCTCGAATCCCCCTGCTGCACGTCGGCTCCTCGGATGTAGATCCGGTCTTGCGTCGGAGCCTGGGACTCTCTGGGATAAGCTTGCCCAGACTCGAGGGGCTATCTGGAGTTCTCAAGGTGGGGATTGTCCCTGGAAGCGCCCCTGGGAGTACCGGGACCCCTCTCCGAGCCATGGAGGGGCTAAGAGGTGGCAGCTCTCTCATACTGCTGCCCCCTCCACTGCTGCCATTCAGCTCCATGTTTCTCCTGACCATGCGAGGGCTTTCAGGGGGCTGCAGCGAACGTGGATGCTGCTGAAGCGGCGATCCTTGGATGATGTGGACGATGGGGTCCAAGGGAGGCTGGAAGGCTCTGGTGGGTTGGGAAAACTGCCTGGAGGGGCTGGACGTTAGAGCACTATCAGCTAGACTGGTCTGCTCCCTGAAAGGGCTGGCAGGTCTTTCCTGGAGCACTGTGGTTGTCTTGGTCCTGGGACTAGAGGGAGATGGGGATGGACAGGTAGGGAATTTGGGAGTGAGTCTTGGGCTACTTGGCACAATGTTTCTACTGCTGAGAGATTCATTAGAGGACAGAAGAGTCTGCCGGGGGCTCTCAGACCCATCTTGGCCTAGTCCTCTGCGGCTTGGCTTAGGGCTTGGAGGAGCCTCTGTTAAAACCTTCCTCTGCAGCCTGGGGCTTTCCTGAACCTTGAGGCCCACCCCACCGCTGCTGAAGTTAGGCAGTATGGTCCGTGGCTGGGGTACAGGCGGAGGCTGGGTGGTGAAGTTGTAGCTGGAGGAGCGTACAGGCACTGGCGGCAGAGAAGAACTCTGGTCCTGGGGTCCTCCACTAGGAGACGGGCTTGTAAAGCTCCCACTGCTGGCCGCTGAGGGGGAGGAGAGAGGCGAGAAGGGAGGGGATGTATTGTCATAGCTGGACCCCACGGACATGGCCCCTGGGCTGGTAGGAGGGGACAGCAAATACCGGCCACCTCCATTGACCATGGGCGACAGGGGGGAGTGGGGAATGGGTTGGCCTCCGGGAGGCTTTTTGCCCTCCGAGGAAGAAGGCTGGGGGTCATCCATGACTAGGGAGTCCATGATGTCCTGGAGGTCCTTCTCAATAGAGCTGACGATTGCACTGTGCTCAGACTGCACTCTCTCTCCAGGAGATGGAGGAGACCGGGCTGGACTGGCCTGGTGATTCCCATTGACGAAGCTCTCCGTGTCTGAGCAAAAGAAGACAGAAAACAACTGTCATTGGCCTTTGTCTAATAAAACAAAACCAACAAATGGGTACAAAACAGAACACAGTTATGTTTAATCCCTGGGGCAACAGAGTATTAATTGGGAGTCTAAATTATACTCAAACTGTAGAATTCAAACAAACTCTTAACCAGTGTTCCAAGCTATTAAATGCCATATAGTTTATCAAACCTCAACATAGCGATATGTTGGAATGACCTTTCCTTAATTCGAAGCAAATGCACCAAATACTACAACAAAGCTCCTTCAGCGGCGTTCAGACCCAGATTAGAAGTGGGTCAAAAAACATAGCCTCCTCTTTTGTTTTCAAGAGAGCAATCCATCGGCGATGGGGGTCCTGATGCTGAGGCCTAAATTGGCCCTGGCAATGTAAATGCAACATCATCTGGCAAGGGTCCTGCACTAGTCAATCAAATCTGTGCTAGCCCACATTCCTAGTAGATTACTTGCAACGTGAAATTGTCAGATGAAGGATGAACTGATTGCCACTATGATAACTTCCCAGAGTTGTAAAATACAGTCTCACAGCACTTTGTTATTTAATTCTTAGTCTTTTATCAGCCAAAATAGCTTTCTCACAGTTCTCTTTATCACTGGCCTGAGCTATTAACACAAGTACCTTCCTAACTACTGTACCTAGCATGCTTGTTAAGCTAATAGCGAATTGTTATGAACAAGCTAAAACGAAAGCAGTCTGTAACTGTTTCTTAGTTTGCCACGAATCTTAACATTTTCCAGCCCAGTGTAGAAGCCGTGCAGACAGGTAAGTGTAAGGGCAGAGGAGGGATTAGTGGTGAGGAAAGAAGGAGGGGCACAGCCGAGGAGACGAACAGACAAACAGGCCTTTGCATTGGATAGGGATCAGGAGAAAATGTGCCTACATAACCCAATTACTGTGTGGCCCGAAAGCAACATAGGACACGGGCTGGGTAATCTAATCTTAACCGTCTCTCTCTCTCTCTCTAATGTCAGTATAGTAGATTATTACAACAGAAACGCATGGCCACGTGGGAGATTCACCAGCATGGCCTTGAGGCAGGGATCAGAGCACAGATCAGGTTTTAATAATGCTAAATAAAATCTGTTTAAATAGAGTGGTCTGTTTAAATGGAAACATGAAGATAATTGTAGCGCAGAGTCATCAGTGCAAACACTGAGAGGTAATAGAAGACAAGATAATAGAGCTGTCATGTCCAATAGTGATGTAATAACATTAGAAATCATAGAAAATGACTGTGGGATAGAGTAATAATTACACAAACAAAAAACAGAATAACATAGAAGTCAATGTTGTCTATTTGTTGATGATGATGTCAGAGAGAGAGAGAGATGTCCCAGATGCAAAACTGCTCTGAAATATAGAAGCTCACAAATAATGCATTAGCTGTGCTTATTCAACAGAGATGGGAGCCGCTTCCTGCCTGCTCCCTTTTAATGACTCTGCCACACAATAAAGCACTGCCTTCATGACAGCCTGACCACAAAAAATCGTATTATAGTTTCATGCTAATTTTATGGCGTTAAGGTCTGCAGGAGGTCTACCCGTTTAGCAACGCATGAATGTCAATGTCACATCCATCGTGTCTAACAGACAACAAACCGGCTTGGTTCTTGTGTATGTACAGTCAAAAACGACGGGGGTGGGGTGACAAAAATGTAAGCAACCTTTTGCTGAGGGAAAGCCCGTGCAATGATGTCATGGTATACAGTCTATCGCCTCGAGTGCACCATGCCAAACTTCATTTGAAAAAAACGGCAATTTAATGTTAGCTTACCTGCCTGTAAAACGGCGTGTCAGATATACTATGACTTAAGACATTTTCTTACATGTGGAGACCTCTACAATTCGGCATCAATTACATCGTCAATAAGCTTATAGTTGCTTAAACATAGGCTGGGTTCATCTGACATTCCCTAAATTTCCCCTAATCAGAGCACATTCTGATATTGTGAACCAAGCAAAAAATGCGATTATTTTTCCGAATGAAGGACATTTTTATTGATAATCTGCATGCTGAATGAAGAATGAAATTCCAATGAATCGAATTAAGTATGTAATTATGTCCTACGCTGTGTGCACCTTTCCAGAAAAGCAAGTGAACATAAAATCGACACATTTTTAATGGAGTTTGGCGTGTGACCGGTTCGTATCACTTGTCTTGCCCAAAGCTCAGGCATTAAGCAGTAGGGTTACTCACATGAAGGAATAAAACTGCGACCCGGTCAGTTTCAGTGCGGTTCACCTGATATGACACACACTTCCTCCGGACACCGGTTACATACCGGGTCTGACGGAGCCCTGCCGTGCCTGGCTCCACACACACCGAGGGAGATCAGAAATTCACCACCGAGGTGATATTTCAGCCGGGGGTTGGGGTACTAGGCACCGCTGCTGCCTCCCGTACCACTGGTGTCAAGTTACTTAAAACGTAACAGCACATTTCCGGTCAAGGCCTTCAGAATAAAACCACAGCTTCCTTTAAGCGCACATGCTAAATAATGTGTAGGCTAAATGTGCTGTAATGGCTAATACGAGCACATACTACAAGGTAAACATATAGTATGTTCATCTCAAGGTTTCCTAAGGTTGCGAAAGGTCAAATACCAACACTGTCCTTATTGCTATAATACTGGCTTTATACATTTAGGGCGCACATGAATTCAAACATGAGACCAGATTGCTCAGAAGAACAGCTCTCTTAAACGGTGTTTTTCTTTAAACGAACAATGTTATTTTATTGTGAAGGTAAACTCGTCTTACTTCCAGTGCTATGGCTACCTTGACATAGCTCTTCCTTTCCAGGGTGAAGTGAACTATTGCGAGATTTACAGCACTGTTTTAAACTGTCACAGCAGTGGATTTTATAGCTTGTCGTTGTTATTGTCACTATAACGCGGATGCTGTCAGTTTTAGATGAGACTGGGGATAGAACCATCAATTAATGATCATCTGGACAGCAAACTTGCACTATGCTGATATTGGCATGAATAACAACTAAATTAACTGGATGAATTGTATTTTACCATCATAAAAATGGATAGACTGTTGTCATACAGTGGCAATGGCAAGACAGCTTTTTATAAGCAAGTCTGATTACCAGAGCAACACATTAGCTTAAAAAGGAACAACTTCCAAGTTGGGAAAAATGTTTTAGAGTGGAAGTTAATCCTATAAAATCCGAGATTCTCAATCTTTTTTCAACCAAAGACCCTTACAAGATAGAGAATATACCCGGGACCCCCTCATGTATTTTTTTTTTTTATATACACTTCTATAGTTTTAGTTATGTAAAAAGAACAAAACAAGAGTAATAGCCTATTATAGATATAAAACACGCATTGACAAAGACTAATCTATGAACTGGTATAGATTAAAAAAATTAAATATTATTCGTTGAACTATGAAGCCTTTTGTAAGAAAGATTAATACAATTTTGTATATCATGATCATTTAAATGAATAAATCGAACAAACTTTTCACGGACCCCTTGGCAGAGTGCCAGGGACCCCACTTTGAGAAGCACTGCTCCTCGACATTAACTATGATTTTCAAGCCTTCAGGTTGCATTCACACAATGACAACTTAACCAACAACCATGTTTCATTTGACCATAAAACGTCACAGGCTGTTTCTTAACAGCAAGAAATCAAGCTTTTGTGGCATTCAAAACCCATCACAACATATTTCAAAACCAGTGGTGGATGAAGTTTTCAGATCCTTAAGTAATTAGTAGCAATACTGTAATATAAAAATACTCCATTACAAGTAACGTCTCAAATAAAGTTTTTTTTTAGAAAAAACAAACCTAAAGTATCAAAAGTAAAGAAAAGTGAAGTAAAAGTATTCACTAAGCTATATATTATGTGTTGTGTAATCAGCATTTTACTGTGGTAGTTGCTCAAGGTAGAGCTATTATTTTTTAACAATTGTATATACTGTTATGCTATGTTGAATGTATAGCAATGCCTCATATTTTTATAAATACATCTTGTGTTTTGTATGTAAAATGTTAATCTGCAAAAAGTAACTATAATGGTCACATAAATGTAGTGGAGTTAAAAGTACAATAGTTCCCTCATAATTGTGGTGTGAAGTAAAAGTACAGTATGACGTAGCATGAGATGGAAGTACAAATTTATACTCACGTACAGTAGTTGAGCAAATGTACATATTTAGATTTGAAATCTGTTCACAACACAGCTCTATTTACATTTGACTCTACGTATATTGAGAATAACCCTAACCCTTTCCATAATAAATACTGAGTAGAGACCTCATTGAGCTAATATAGTGAAATATTAAAGGAAAAGAGAGATTTTCCGTAGGGATGGAAATGTGGGTTTTAACTGGTTTGGAAATGGAAATGAAGGGGCAGGAAAGAGGTGCAGCCTGCTTTCAATGGCAAAAACATTCTCAGTTTGTTGTCCAAAATTGTCCAGTCCTTTTTTATTGATGGACCCTTGTTTTAATTGCATAATAAAGAAAACCATTTGAACATCAGAGATTCAACATGTGGTGGTGCCATACTGCGACCATAATAACTGCATCACGAGCATTCAGCTGTGCCTTTAGCACTGCTTTTTGCAGACTGTCGAGCAGCCAGTGACAGATAACAGTACAGCAGCCAAATCACAGGAAGATAAAGGCCTTTTATTGAAAACCGAAGCTAACAAATAGAGGGACGGTGGGTGGGTGCAAGAAGGGACTGGAGGGGAAACCCAGGGAGGGAGGGTGCAGAGATGGCAGACAGTAGAATGGAACTGGAGGTTTATAAATAGTCTCTGAAAAAGATACTGTAACGCCAGCCGTCGGCCACTTTAAGTAAGCAGCTCAGAGCCACAAAAGCTGTCTGCTTGGCCAGGCACAGAGGCACAGGAAATGTCCAATCAGTGAATAGATGGTAGCTGAAAGACGGCTGGCTAAAAGACAGCTGGTTAGTGGACCATGACTGACCTGGCAAAGCTCGTCAAAACTGAACAACAGACAGGTGAATGTGACCTGCATCATAAAGATACAGTAGCACTGCGGTGTTGCGGTGTCATACTAAATGTCTTTAAAAGCTGATCAAAAGCATTGATGATACAAGTACAACTGGTCAATACGAACATGGCAGTGCAGCGGTGAGCTTTTTTCTCTCACATCACATTTGATTGGAATTGATTGGGTTGTGTGTCTCTAACTTTCTCAACTTGGAATAAATTCTGAAGGTTTTCTTTTTTCCTGACATTGGGACTCACATGGTACGCCATCACCCAGAGAATAAGACGTGGACGAACAACAACCTAAAGTACCTAACATGCCAGTCAACCATTGCACTCTTTCAATGCTCTAAACTCCCACCGAACTCTGAACGAAAAGCTCTTTTTATTTAACAGTTTTATTTTATACTTGAATTAAATGTATTTGAAAGCTGGCCAAAGCTTGGCACTTTTGCCAACATATAAGTAATATCAAACTACATTTAATTTGTTGTGTTTCTTTTCTTTTAAAGTGTATGTCTACTGCAATCACATGGGAAAAGTAACTACATTTACATACTGTGAATTTTTTTTTTTTTTTAAACCGGGAATCGTTTTTGAATCGAAAATCAATATTGAATCGAGTAGGGGGAAGCCATGAGGGGCCGACTCTTTGTTAAAGTACTAGTGACTCCTACTGCCTGGTCTGTCTCCACTGTCCCTTCCATCTCTACATCCTCCCCTGGCCATTGGTCATTTCACAGTGTAAGAAGAGAAGTAAAATCCACCAATAGATACAGGTAAGCTTTGGTTTGTCATTCCCCAATAATTGTACCATTATTTACAGGTACATCGTGGTAGTAATATTATAAAGGGACAAAAATGACATTGGAAGAAAGGCTACTGAGTTGTACTTAGGGTATTGCCGAAGCCCCAAGGAACAGAGCTGGGCCAAAATTTGAAACTTTACGTTCAATTACATTAAAAAGACTCGAAGATACACATGACTACATTATCTTTGTTCCATTATGTGTGTGTGTGGAGCCAGTTTACTCTGCCAGAGAAGGACTCTTGTGGGAATGCTCCATACGCCAAATCCAGGGAAGCTGAAAAGCTCTTTTCCATTTTTTCACTTTTTTGCTCAGTGAGCAACTTTCATTGGAACATGTTCACGTAATATGGTATCCAGTTTGCTTCATACATCCATATTACTACCACAGTGACACGCTTTTGTACTCCCGGGTATTTTAAGGGGGCAATGAGTAAGGGTTTACTGCCTTATAGCACCAACTGACCATAATACTGCATATTAGCAGGGTTCAGCCTCGATAGACGTGTACTATAAATTGATATTATTGTTTTATTTTGTACAGAAAAGCTGGAAAAAAAGCTGTATCCTTATAAAAAAAGAAAAGTAGGTTAATTGGGTTTAGCTAGGTTTGCCCTCCATAATAGCTCTGGCCTCTGGTCTAGAGTTCATACACAGATAACAAGTCTAAGTGTTTCCAAGTCGATATGACAGATATGCCCAGATTATCATGGGAGTGGTATAAACAGGTTTCATCTGAATGAAACTCAGGAATGCATAATTGAAGGAAATTATATGTTTCTAAACAACGGAAGGCTTTCATTACTGCATCAGGAGGTCCACAGCACCCTGCATGCCTGTATTCTATACTTATCCCCTGGTGGCAGACAGTGTCAACAGTGGAAATAACAAGATGCTATGACAGATCCCTGGTAGTAGAGCTAGCCAAGAAAAGGTACACTTACAGTTGTGCGGCTGTCATGAGGAGCGCTCAGAACATACACACACACACACACACACACACACACACACACACACACACACACACACACACACACACACACACACACACACGCAAGCAGCTGAAAACTTTGCCTGGAGACGCAGAGGAATGAGATGCTCATAAAACATGCATGGTGTGAACTCCAGCCCCAGGTCCCAGCTGGGCACCATTCAGGCTGCAGGGTTTAACGAATACTGCATTTTAAAGGCTGATGCTGTCAACAACGCTGTTGAAACCGAGCTGCAAACAGGCATGCTAGGAAATTCATGCTTTAGTTTAATGCAGTTATGTTCAAATATGAACATTGTGGGGCCTAAAAAATGATGAAAAGTTTCTATTTCACAAATAATATTTCTTTTGTCAGAGTGGAAAAGTCACTGAAACCAACTCAGTACAATCAGGTGGGTTTAGAGCTCTTACAGCAAGAGTAGTGGAAACAAATAGTCTTTAAAGCAGGAACTCATGTCTGAAAATACAATGAATAATCAAAATAAAAACAAAGACAATCAAATTGCATTGCATGTTAACATACTAATATTAGAGCCATGTATTGGCCCAGTATTGTATATCACCAAATGAATCTACTCCCAATAGTCACAGAAGGCTTCTACACTTCCTCCCCCCTTGCCAGGCTATGAAAAAGAAAAAATGCCGGGGGTTTACTGCTGTGCAAACATCCACCTGTAAAATACACTGCCTTGCTGCTCTGCCTCACCACCCGTCTGTTGCGCGCTAAAACAATCCGGCCCATTCATTCACACAGACCAAGCTGAAACTGGAACTCCAGGAGCGAAAATGCCTTTTTAGGCTATATTATTCATGTGACAAAAGGTCAGTTTTTATTCACACTGGGCCCATGTTTGTGGAAGAAGAAAACCCTGACATGATTTTAAAAGCAACACGGCTGAGTGAAAACAGGCTGAAAATACAGTAAAAATACCTAACGGGTGTAATATGAGCATGCATGATCATACAGTACCTGGGCATAGTCTGTAGTCCCTGGTGGAGACACTTCCTCCCTGGGGCACCATGCTCTTCATCCTGTAGGCTTCTTCAGGGTGGTTGAAGCGGAAGAAGGCTGACTGGCCAAAACACAGCATACAGCCTGGAAAACAGCACATACATGCTTTGTGTTAATTGGATTTCACAGAACCCACATTTTAAAGTGTGTGAGTAAATTTATCTTGACATTTTAATTTAAAATTTGGCCCACTATCGCTCCAGTGATCAACTGAGCTGACAGTTTGACATTTTGGGAAATAGTGCTTTCTTGCTGACAGATGAAAAGATGGACATTACTAGCTAACGCTAAATAATCTAAATGATGTCAAGATGGCAAGCTATTCCTTTAAGTTGACCAAGGATCAAGCATTCAAACAGAGGACAGAGACACAGAGCACTGTGATAATAGCCAAAAGAGAGGTAAGTAAGGTGAAGAACAGGCATTAGAGTCATTCTGTGAAGGGGTGAAAGCAGTGCAAAGTGCTCAAACAGGAATCAACAACACAAAGAGGATGTGCCGACTCAGACGACAAGCAGGAACTCATGTCTGAAAATACAATGAATAATCAAAATAAAAACAAAGGCAATCTAATTGCATTGCATGTTAACATACTAATATTAGAGCCATGTGTTCACCGTCATCAGTACAGTCATATGAGAAAACTAAGCGTGAGAGCACAGAGTCCCTGGTCACTACATAACTTTGAGTTGATTAACTGAGATGAGAAAAATTGCAGCCAATATAGAAAACTGAGTGGAGTCAAGATCTTTAAGTATCATAAAAGTTTGGACTTTGCACCAAAATGAGACATTTATTAGTTGCACTAAAAAACACATTTGTATTTGCATCTCAAAATCTAAAGATAGGTTTTCCTTTCTGGGTAGGAGGAAGCTGCATCAGAAGTGTAAATGGATTTTTTAATTAGTAAAATACCCCCAACATCAAATAAGTTTGTCTTCTTCTCTCGCTAATTAAAAATCCCATCAGTTTATCCAGTTGAACTATCTGATGTGCCTCGCCCAGACATCCTGCTCCTTCAGGAAATACTTCCAATTAAGGAGATAAGATGCTTCTGAAAATGCGGTTTCGGAACCTATTTAAGCCCACAGTAAACAAAGTGATGACAGACCAAATCTTCTAATTAAAGGATATTCAGTTTGTTAGGGGTTTGTTGGCAAATGTTCCAGTCGATACCAGCCTATGACTCATTTTAGGGTTTTCAGGTGGATTGGTGCATTTGTTGTTATTAGGGTATGTTCAGACCAAACGCAAAGCGAATTTGCAGACGTGATTACATACAAAGTGAATGCTAAAGACACAAATATGTGTCCACCCAAGTTTAAAAGTTTCAACTTGAATAATGTGCATGATGCTGTGTAGCGAAAGCCGATCAGCATTGAGATTCACCTGACGTCACCGAAAATGTAGGACAATCTTACTGTCATTGTGTGTGGGCATCCCAAGGTCTATGACTCAGGAATGGTACTGCACAGAGACAGAACAAAAAAGAAGAGGGCCTTGAGAAAATGAGCGAAGCCACAGGATTACATGGTAAGTGCTGAAAATACGTATGTTATTTGATTCCAGCTATCGGTTGTACTTTACTACAAACCAAGTTAGCAGTTACAACGTTGTAAAGTGAGTAACGTAAGGGTGAATATTCGCGGGTTGCAAGATACTCCAAAAAACACTACAGTAGCTGCGAGTAACGTGAGGCGAAAATTTGCCCTCACCGCTCTAATCAACTTTGATTACGGCTGCAGCAGGCAGTAAAAGCTCCGATAAACTGATAGAAAAAGGCAGCAACTAGCTGGTTAACATAGTGAAGCATTTAGCAGGTAAAGAGCCACATATTTCCCTCAGGAGTTGGTGGAGAATTCTCACCATGATTCACTATTATTCAAAGTAGAGCCTCGATACAAACATTTGGTGATTTCCGATATATCTGCTGATATATATTTTTTTTAAAATGCAGAAAATGTCCCTAACATTAGTTATTTGTAGTTATTTATGAGTCCTGACTAAAATAATATGATAATGCAGTTTGTTTTATTGTCGCAACAGAACAGAGGAACATCAAAATATATTAAAGTTCTGATGAATAAAATGTATAAAAATACAAACTTAAGATATGAAACTTAAAATCCTTTGAACAAAAACACAATAACAAAAAAAAAGAATCAGTGTTGCCAAGAGGGATGTTGTAGAGCGCCCTCTGGTGGACAAACAATGCAGTCGCCAACACTCATAACATGGTTTCTTCCGTTTTTATTTAATTTTTTATTTTATCGGCCATTATAAATGCTGACACCGATAGTGTCCGGAGGAAAATGCCTAATATCGGCCCACCAATATATATGTCGGGCTGGCTCTAGTTCAAAGTAAAACACTGTTCACATGATGGTTGTGTGGTGTTGTCCACCGGTGTACACTGAGTGTCGAAAATAAAAAGAAACTGCTAATGTTGTTTTTGGTTTAAGGTGTCTGTTGTGAGAAGCAGCAGGCACAGAATATTATTAAAGCCATTAGTCAGTGTTGATCCTCACACTGATCAGGCCTTTACATGACACTACCCAACAAACACACTCAGTCTCTATGGTACTATCAATCGCATCCACTTACCATCCTGGTTTGAAATGTCAAAACACAAAATGCACATAACTAATTCATCCCCTTCAGGTGCCACAAGCTCGATAACAGATAAGCAATCTCATGTTCATCGCTTTCTCAATATAGCACCATTGTCCTGCTGCGATAACGAGGTAAAGGTCTTCCGGCCCTGGCAGAGATAAGATCCCTGTCTGTCGTCAGTGGAGAACACAAGGCATAAGGTAAAGACGGAAACTTCTCCATTACACAAGAGGCTGCGGTGATGTACAACAAAGCCAGATGCCCTTTTATTTTGAACAGACACACACTGACAGCTTGGGAAGAAGGCACCTGATTACATCATGGCGAGCTGTGGCCAAGGACACAACTGAGCGACGATGGAAAATAGATGTTTGTTCAGTTTTAACAAGTGGTGTTACATGCAGGCCATAGACCAGTTTCTCAAGAAAATATATTCCTTTCTGGGTTTTTTCTGTTAATATTATGTACTATCATTTTATTCACACAAACCTTTTTAAAGTGCATCCATTATCTATACCCTAGCACACAAGTTAGGACTTCATCCGCTTGCGAAGAATTGCTGACTAGTACAGTGGTGGTGCTAAATACCAGTTAATTGACACTTTCCATTGGTACAATAAATGTCACATGCCAACATGAGCCGTCCAAATGCTGCACTTTGCTTATTTGCATTAGTATTTCTTTTTCACCATCAGTATCTGTATGTGGAGTAAAGAGGCCAGTTTTAAAAATTTCCATCAGCATTCCCTTCAGTGGTTACGACACCGTCCCCAACATAATTTTGGTTGGTATTTTCCACAGTTGAAATTCTTTCTGTCGATGTTTGGAAGTCTCGTCAGCGGGAAAATGAGTGAACCATGAGTCTGGTCATGAAAGGGAAAAACAAAAAAAGATGCTGAATAGGATATTTGAAAGCAGTCATCAGGATGTTAATGCTGTGGTCTGCAGAGCCACGTCAGCCCAGCCACCGTGTCTTCATGCTCTCCGCTTCAGCAGTCATCCGACTCCCTCACCTAGCTCCTGTTTCCTCTGGATCCTGGCAGCAGCGCTGCTCTCCCTACAGCACACACTCCTACATCTGACTTGCGCTAACATGATCTCCCTGGTGGAGATCAATTCAACCACTTCCAAGGAAAATGCTGGTTAAAATAATGTAGCTTGAAGTGGTGTGTATCGGACACGTCATTGTGGCAAACTCATCTCTCACTCTGAGATCTGGAGGGGTTTGGCGACGGCTCTGTGGCACACTGCGTCAGCATTACTACGCAGTTTTGTCAAACAATGAACTTCGGAAGGTTTGAGGGTTTGGGAAAACAATGACTAAGGACAGACTAAGGTTAATAACTGCACTGTAAGAACTGTGGGTTTGCCTAATGATATATTTTTCCAATATGTGCCTGTCATCAGTCAAATTGATCAAATTAAGATCATATATTGATGTTGTTTCATTGTATATGTATTGTATTATTGATTAATATTCCACTGGCTGTCAATTGAAAGCTCTTAACTTAAAAAAGATAGTATTTCACATCAGCCTATATATATATATATATATATATATATATATATATATATATATATATATATATATATATATATATATATATATATATATATATTATGTTCTCTCAGGTATAGACATGAAAGACAGGAAAGTGAAAATGAACTGACAGGTTGCAGACTAATACTCTTGTCTTTTCTTGTCTTGTTTTCTAATACAAAATTCATAGATGTCTATTAACATTGGAATAATACATCACACTATTCTGCAGTATCATAGCACTTCCTTTTAAATTCACATTAGCTAACGTAGATAATTCCACAGCATATTGTACACAATATATGCTTACATCTTCACACTCAGGAATTCCCGCCACACATCAATTGCTAAAGCCCAGTTGAAGTTGAAATTTAACCAACTTCCAAAGACTGGTTCTGGTACCAAATGCAACGTAAATTATAGAGTGTGGCCTTGACGTACTGAATCTGTAAAGTGTGCTGAGATAACTTCTGTTATGATTTGACACTATAAATAAAAATGAATGGAAATTGTTTTTAATTAAATGTCTTGTAGCAGTGTTTCCCACAGGCTGGGAACTTATTTGTGGTGACCGATGATGCTCCAGGGAGGTGCATTCATGGGCTTCATAGAGACTGGACTCCATACACTATCTGTGAGTATATCCTACCCAGCAGCGACAGCATTGTTCAGTGTGGCTTTACCGTTTGTATGTGTGGACATGCAGGCCACAGTGGTGCGGAGGCTGCTGCAAGCTGATGGATGAGCGGAGACATTTCTCCTCCCCTACACTGTTCTCTCAGCACAAACTGCTGCTGGCATGGCAGCTGACACTCACTCACTCACTGACTGAGTCCTCTGCTGGCCCCAAGGGAGCCTGCCCCTACACCTCAGCAGCCTACGGGCCTCGTGTTGTGTGTGTGTGTGTGTGTGTGTGACCGGAGAGAGGCCACCAGGGATCAGAACATGATGAGTCAGCATACAGAGACACTGTATTGTCCTCTGACAGAAAATAATGGCCACTCAAAAAAGTTCACCCATCTTTTTTACATGCAAAATTGATTTTAGTACAGTTTTAGGTGTGTTTTTTTTTTTTTATAACTACCAATAAATAGAAATACCTGGACATTTCATCAAACTCACATAAAAAGCAATTACAACGTTTTACAATGTACTGGAATGCATTACATCACACAAAACGCCACACGTTTGTAAAACTAAAATCTTAATAATTCATTTTGGTGACCTGGTTAAGGCGCCGATCAAGAACTGCAGTGTCCCTGGTTCTTCCAGCTGGGGACCTTTGATACACGTCATCTCCTGCCTCACTCTCTCTTCATTTCCTGTCACCTTTCAACTATCAAATACAGACATAAAAATGCCTGAAAAACGTATTTAGGAAAACACATTTTGTCTCAACAGTTTGTGTGGAATAGCTTGGGACAATTTGTAAAACACAGAATGATCATCATTTTCTGATTGCACCAAAAGTTCATATACTGCCTTCTGTTGACATCATAGGAAACAAGACTGTCAAATTATGCTTGAGTGAAATAAAACAAAGTGTCCAGTCATAGACAATGACCTCAGCATCTGACAATTCTCTGGGACGTTCAGCAGACTGAATGAACAATGTTCAAAAGCATCGGCTCCCACTGGACCACAAGGATATTTGTATGCTCTATTAATTTTATGAGGATGAAAACAAGCTAAATATGTGTCCCTTCATCAGTGTCTGCAGCTTCAGAACCTGCAGACACTTCTGTCTAAAGCAGTAGGTTTATTGGATAAAATGCAGTCAAGATGCATTACACACTAATTATGGGCGAAGGTCAATGGGTATCGACAAGTGGTTAAAGATGAGGATAAATAGGTGGATTCAGAGAATTACCAACTAAACAAATCATAGTAGGATTGTTTAAGGTTCTGTATGTTTTTGTAATGAAATTAAACCCCATTTGTGACACTATTGTCACAATCATTGCAGCGATAGCCAATGCATTGTTTTTATCGTTAGTGGCAGAGTCGGCCATTTGCGCACTGGCTCAAATTGCCTGCCGGCACGGCGAGCAAAATCAGCCTCACTTGTTTACTGTTCACTCACCTAACGCCATATTGGAGCTGTATTAAGTTATTTGGTTACACTTTACTTGAAGGTATCTACATAAGAGTGACATGACACTGTCATGAACGTGTTATAAACATTATAAACAAGTCATAAACGTTTATGACATAACGCTTCTTTTAGTAAGTGTCATTCGGTTTTTGTCATGACAAGTCATGGTTAGGGTTAGAGTTAGGGTTCATGTGTCATGACCGTGTCATGTGTTCATGACAGTGTCATATCACTCTTATGTAGATACCTTCAAGTAAAGTGTTACCAGTTATTTTCTACTGCTGATTCACATTAAAAGCGTTCAACAAATCAATCAGGACTGAAATCTTCTTTTTTCGACTACGTTTGCATGACCTTGTGCGAATCAATTTATATTGCTCCTAATTTTCTTTTCTTTATAATCGCCGGTCCCAAAATGTATCTCAACATTTAACATTGTTGAATATTTGCCCATTTACTGACACTTAGCAATTACTCACACATCATGACATTTTCAAGCAAAACGGGCAGTAAATACAGAGAAACTGACCTTTAAAAGAGGTTTTCAATATAAAAAAAACAAACAAATTTATGGTTGAATAACAATGCAAAGCCGAAGTCATTAGCATCAATTCATGGGCTGCAGCTCAACACATGACATTTTTCCTAATTTTCCTAAGTGAAACGCTGTCGTTGAAGTCCATTACTGGCAGTCTCTTGATGCCAATTAGTACTCATCAATTCAGCCATTACAACACCACGCAGCTACTTATCATGATGGATCCTCCCGCAGCGAGGAGACACACTTTAGGGAGTGTCAGACAATAGATCTCAACAAAATAAGTGTAGATTTATGGTCCTGTGAGACAGAGTATTTATCCAGGTCCTTGGAACGGTTCAGGATATGGAGATGCTCTAAACAGGTCATGTATCTTGCTCAGTGGGGAGAGTTAGGATCATAAGTCATGTAGTTACTCTTTATAGAGCACCCACACAGTGTTGACACAGAAACTGCAGTGATTCATTTTGCAATTACAGGAATGTAATGTAATGGACACACTTGGTGTGAAGTCAATAAACTGGATATGACCGTATACAGGGAGGTCTGCTGGGACATTTCCAGCTGCAACAAAATGTAAGATCACCAAATAAAATGTTCTAGGAGGAGCAGACAGGATAGGAGCTTGTCAATAGATTATCTCAACTGTTTATGGAAACAACGTCTGTTTCTGGTCTCAAACACCAGTCTCCACCCAAACAATGGGGTTTTTTTTCCCCCCCAACATTTCTCCAGCACTGAACAGATCTGCTGCAGATGTGCCATTCTCATATTAAACAGACTGCTGGGCGGGGGCGTTTAATGAGACCAGAGAGATGCCAAACCCTAACCACGCAGAAAAATTAACCACACCTCAAAGCACTAAGTCCTTTATTTAGACTGGAAGGGCTCTAAGTGAAAGATGCTCAACACATTTATGACTTAATCTTCCTAACAAATACATAACACAACTCAATATTTGTCAGTAAATATACCCTTAGCTGTCCAAACATCACTTATTTAGCAGTGACTTGTGGTGATGACGTACAATACTGTAACAAACAAAACACCAACATACATTCTTTCCCTAACCCTATCAAGCATCTCCCTAGGTGGCCAGGGCGAGCTCTGGCTTTAACTTGTGAGGTCTCGTCTCTAAATGTCACGTTCTTTACGGTGATCAGTCATCATAGGAGCTAATCAGCTAAGGTGACAGGGAAAGGGACCCCAGTGGGGGAGGGGGGGTTGAGCTCTCTGGTGATCAACTTTCCCCCACGGCAGGGAGGGTGGTCTCTTTGGCATTTGGAAATTAAGTTTCAAAACTTGCAGCTAGCTGTAAACCCTGGTTTCAATGAGGGAACGCAAACAAGCTACTTTGGGGTAAATGAAGGACAAATGATGACACATACGCTCTGGGTTTGATTTAGATAGAATACCACTGAGCGGGTTTCTGCAGATTCAGATCTGCATGTTGAAGCTGTTTCTATTCACCCTTTTAATGCTGAAACTGGCAATTCTGGCCCCTGCGGGTACACAGATTGATTTACTGAAAGTATAGGCTTCTTTGTCCTTCCCATCAGCATGATGAAAAATTAAGATATGGATCTTGGTTTTTCTGCACCTTTAGTTAAAGCAGCATTAATTGATTTTCAGTCATTTGGGGGCAAAAAGGAGCACAACATTAAAATAGTATCACCAATCAAGTCCAATATTCCCTTTTCTCTTAGGTCTGCTTTGGTCGCCATCAACTCCTGTGAAAAAAATATCTATCCACTATATTCACCTGCTCTTTGTTGCTCAGCAGGTAGCAACAGAGGGTTTATCAGAGCTTTTTCACTGAAAACAGCTGCTGGCTGCAGCTAGAAACAAGGTAAATGAGAGCCGTGAGGCTGAACCAAAACGTAAACCAAACCAAAAAGTAGTATTTTACGGTGTTATCATGTGTTAGTGTCTGGCCAATATATTTAACAGAACACATGCTCAAAGTAAGAAAAACTATTACACCAAGACAAATGATTCACAGGGTGTCTATTAAACTCAACACATTTATATCATGTCTTATTGCTACAGTAAATTCATGGTGTTGTGCCTTTGCCTCTGACAGTCTCATGAAAAAGATCTTACACAACAGCACACATATTGACTGCATTGTTCTAGACATCCATCAGGCCCAATGAAATGTCACTTCATTAGCTACTTTTCCATGGTATTATTTGTAAAACTACTTCTCAAGAAATGTAAAAGAATCTAGAAAATTCATTTTACATCCAAGTCCAATTACTTTTACTGAAAATCTGTTTTCTATCTGATGGTTACCACATGGTGCACTAATAGGCATAAATACAAATTAAAACCAACAAAACCATGAGAGATTTTTGAGACATCCTGCTCGTCCAATTAATTCAAACTATATTTCTCTCCCATAGATCTGGTTTACCCATCCCATTATACACAGAACTTAACGAGGTACTCCGGCAATTTAGTAATGCAATTTAATTAAGTTTGGGGAGTCAAAAGAGAAAGATTTATAAAAAAAATTAAATAAAAACAATTAAAGTAAATATGGAAGCAGCAGAGGTGGAAAACTTCTGACCTCTAGGCGTTACAATGGGTCAATCTCCAAAAACAGGATCCTACATTTCCCATGATGCAGCTCTTTATACAACAGACTGAGTGATACTCCTCATGGCGAGTAAACTGAAATTGATGTGTAAAATTAGCCGTGATTTGGATCCGTGCTGTTACTGCTTGCTTTCATGTGCAGCAGTAAAATATCAGCTCCACATCTGGCCTGACCTGGTTGGCTTTAGTTATTTAAAGCATGAAGTATATCTTCTTCTTCTCTTCCCTTCACTCCTTGATAAGAACCCTCTGACCTGGGATAAGCATGTCAGGATTCTTCCAAGAACCAGCGGTTCAGGTTTGCTCCAAGGCTGAGCTCAGCAAAACCAGCTGCGGTAGAAACTGAGAACCGTTTAATCAACGGCTGTGCTTCCAACACTGTCCAACAGGAAAATATGACACATTGCCACTTTTATAAGTATAACTAAGTCATATAGGAAAGGACAGGAAGTATTGGTTAGAGGGATTGACATTACAGACTGTGTGTATGTGTGTGTGTGTGTGTGTGTGTGTGTGTGTGTGTGTGTGTGTATGTGTGCGTGCGCCCTGTGAAATCCCCCCCAGGTAATCAGTTAGATTGATTCCCTGACCGAAGTGAGAGAGAGAACAATTTCTCCCTCAACACCCCAGGAACGATTCGTCTAATCACTGCCTTCATCACAGTGAGTGCACTCCGAGTATTACTGCAACAGCAGCATCTTTCAGCCCCACACTGTGCTCCAGAGCGGCTCCACTTCAACCAAGAAACAACAAAGCCTGCTTTAAAGGTGCTACATTGAAGGATTTGTGGGCTATCGTTCATTATGTCATGTTATCAAACCCTTCTATCTGCATGGCACATCTTCAGGAGTGAGGACACACAAAGATCATCACTACCTTCCCACAAGGACACTATAACCCCCATTCTCTTATAACAGTGCACGAATACCTAAGTGGATTATAGAGCACATACTGTAATGCAAACAAGGATTGATACAGATTGAGTCGAGGTGAAAATCTCTATATATATATATATATATATATTACTTGTTAGTTGGCAAAATCAAAAACAAAAAGTCCTTTAACATTTTATCCTTACAGGTGCACTTTAATATACGATGTATACTAATGAAAATAACCGTTATACATTTAAGAAGCTGGAACCAGCAAATGTTTGGCATTTTTGCATGATAAATTACTCAAACAAAAATGTATTATTAATCTGTTGGGGGTTAATTAGCTGTCAATTAACCAATCAATTAATTGACAAATGGTTTCAGCACTAAACATGAACTCCAAGAAACGCTTCACATTTTCAGAGATTAAAAAGCAGACATATAAACTGATAATGGTGGTGGTGATGGTGCAGTGGATATGACACATGCCTTTGATGTGGGAGATCTGGGTTCAATTCCCACTGTGATACATCAACCAATGTGTGCCTGAGCAAGACACTTAACCCCTAGTTGCTCCAGAGGTGTGAGACCTCAGATATATAGCAACTGTAAGTCGCTTTGGATAAAAGTGTCAGCTAAATGACATGTAATAATGTTGTTAATTTTATGTGCATACTTTATTATTTTAAAACTGATTACTGTATTTTGTTCATTTAGTTCTAGCCGTGGTGGTATTATTCACTGATGCACTAGTGAAATTAGGCCTTGTAAAAAATAAGGATTTTGAGGAAGAATCACGCAGTGTTTTCCCAAGGTTTGTCGAAGACTAAGATGTGACGTTTATTAAATGAAGAAATATGCAATTTCACATCATTTTGGACCATTATCATTACCACCATATTTGTGCCTGACAGGTTGGAAAAGCTAGAGAAGATAATAAATAAATAAAAATCAAAAAGCTTAAAGACAAAACTTCCTTCCCACTGGGAACTACAATCTTTACATCTGAGGAAAGTCAGTCAGTTAATGCTTAGTTTTGATGATTTCACATTCATTCGGCTTAGGCGGTGCCAAAAATGGCTTGGGTGCTACACCTAAGCATTATAATGGTAGGGAAACCCATGGAATGTGCTCTTACTTACTTACCAAAGTCAAGTAATTTTAAAAAGTATATCTGTAGAATAGGTACTTAAATGTGAAACCTCTTGATTGGCTCTCCTCATTAAAGGATTACTGAAATCCATCAAGTATGATTTCAGTAATCCAAAATTCAGTATGGAGCATTTAAACTGAAAAGCCTCCACTCAGCAGGTTAATTAATTAATGCTATTTGGCAGCTAAATAGGACTAGTGACTACTGAGTCTTCTGCATGCAAGATTTACGTCATTAAATGAATTCAGAGAGCATCTATTAAAAAACCATTTACTTAATACCAGAGCCGACAGGACTGATAATTGTAAACCCTTGTGAGTATTCCTTTGGGACAACTCAGGCCAAACAGCGTTAATGCCAAATCATGCCTCAGGGATGTGTCTGCGGATGAAATATTCCATCATTTCTCTAATAACATCTCTGTGTTTTTCTTCCATCACTCTGGTATGACCACATTAAATCTTTCCAGTGTGTCGGCTTAGCCTCAAGTACATTTCCCAAAAGATTAGATCAGAGCAACCAGAGGTGGTCAGAGCGAGAACACTTCACATACTACCAGAGTGAGTTCATGCAGAGGTAGGAGAGTTTATTAAAGTGTTGCTCACACTTATCATGATATGACAAAGAAAGGCTGGTACATAAGTACATGCTCTAGTACAGTACAGTGTCTTGACTGTGTGGAGTAGCACATCAACGCCGTCTCTTCCAATCCAGCTCATGACTTTTTCTTTCTTTTGATGAGGTTTCTGTTGTTTGCACTCTTTTTTCTTTCTGGTCTAGTTTAGTGGTTATCACCAGTCATGCCAACTATCTAGTCCTTCTGTTTATTGCAAAATAAGAACAATCATGAACCACAGCATTTTTCCCAGGAAAAATATACTAGATTCTGAGGGTTGTGGATATCAAAGGGCTAGCCTATGGCTTGAATCCGTTTTGTAGTGCACTAACTTCCTATTTGTTATTTCCATCTCTTAAAGAGTGGAAAGCTGTCAGC
This sequence comes from Sander vitreus, assembly GCF_031162955.1. Classification (NCBI taxonomy): domain Eukaryota; kingdom Metazoa; phylum Chordata; class Actinopteri; order Perciformes; family Percidae; genus Sander; species Sander vitreus. Next base: position 28,880,899 of record NC_135857.1, on the reverse strand, counting down.
AGAGATCAACTTAGGTAGCCTGGCGCCTAGTCTATATCCACGACGTTCCACTTCTGGGATTGCTCCAATGGCTGGATGTCCGTTACCTTACACTTTCTTTGTGTTGGAATTTAAAACTCTGGTGCTTTATGAGGACTATGGTTAACTGCTCCTCAGATCTCTGCAGGGTAAATCCAGACAGCTAGCTAGACTATCTGTCCAATCTGAGTTTTCTGATTGGTTTAAAGAAATGTCAATAAACCAGAGCATTTTCTCCCATCCCGGAATGCTGTGTGGACTAGCCACAGCGATTCAGACAGGTCTGTTGTTGTGTTCATTGATGGCTTTCTACAGATGGAAATCAACTGAATCAATCAAAGCTTTGTAGGTAGGATTGGGAATGGGGACACCATCTCCGGTGCCAGAGCCAGTAAGGGTTGTTGTAAGTCGACTTACAGAAATAACAGCCCTAAATCGGCACTAATTTATCAACATAAACGTTAACTGCTGTAAGTAACCGCTACAATACCTCTGCTTCGACTGAAGATTTCGTTGACTGGACAAATAGGTTAGTCAAACAGAAATCTGTAAACATGAGCACACAACAATTCAGCATAACTTTAAAGGTCCAATGGCATGAAAACTTCACTTTATGAGTTTTTTTAACATTAATATGAGTTCCCCCAGCCTGCCTATGGTCCCGCAGTGGCTAGAAATGTCGATAGGTGTAAACCAAGCCCTGGGTATCCTGCTCTGCCTTTGAGAAAAAGTAAGCTCAGATGGGCCAATCTGGAATCTTCCCTATATGTCGTCATAAGGGGAAAGGTTACCTCCCCTTTCTCTGCTTAACCCATGGCAAGTTGGTCAAGGCCACACCCCCACCCACCACCTTTCCCCCCCTCTCTCACCCTCAATAGCATTTAAAGCTACAGACACAGAAATTCTGTACCAAGGCTGAATTTCGGGAAATAGACTTCAGATACAATATTAGGGGATCACTAAGGCCTATATAAAAGAGACTTCAGATACAGTATTAGGGGACCACTAAGGCCAATATAAAAGAGACTTCAGATACAGTATTAGGGGACCACTAAGGCCTATATAAAAGAGACTTCAGATACAATATTAGGGGACCACTAAGGCCTATATAAAAGAGACTTCAGATACAGTATTAGGGGACCACTAAGGCCAATATAAAAGAGACTTCAGATACAGTATTAGGGGACCACTAAGGCCTATATAAAAGAGACTTCAGATACAGTATTAGGGGACCACTAAGGTCTATATAAAAGAGACTTCAGATACAGTATTAGGGGACCACTAAGGCCTATATAAAAGAGACTTCAGATACAGTATTAGGGGACCACTAAGGCCTATATAAAAGAGACTTCAGATACAGTATTAGGGGACCACTAAGGTCTATATAAAAGAGACTTCAGATACAGTATTAGGGGACCACTAAGGCCTATATAAAAGAGACTTCAGATACAGTATTAGGGGACCACTAAGGCCTATATAAAAGAGACTTCAGATACAGTATTAGGGGACCACTAAGGCCTATATAAAAGAGACTTCAGATACAGTATTAGGGGACCACTAAGGCCTATATAAAAGAGACTTCAGATACAGTATTAGGGGACCACTAAGGCCTATATAAAAGAGACTTCAGATACAGTATTAGGGGACCACTAAGGCCTATATAAAAGAGACTTCAGATACAGTATTAGGGGACCACTAAGGCCTATATAAAAGAGACTTCAGATACAGTATTAGGGGACCACTAAGGCCTATATAAAAGCATCCAAAAAGCAGCATGGCATAGGACCTTTAAGGCTACATCTTAGGAGTATTCTTTAAACCATGGCCGTGTTTGCCACAAGTGATAAAAACAGGATAATACTGAATTTCCCTTAATATCCAAAGATTATCTTCAGTCACTTGCTTTCATGATTAGGTAACATGACTGATAGCAAGTTAATGCGCACACACAGAAAACAACAAACCATCTCCTGATTAGGAACGTTGTGTTTACTTCTGGAATTACTTTTTGAAGCCAATGAAATGTTTTTCCATGAAGCAATTACTTTGTAAAATCTCACAGCAATATTTACATATTTACATTCACATAATTTTAATATATCTAAACAAGCTTACAATATAGTCTAAAGTTATTTACAGCATGAAGTACAGTCTGCTCTTCTAAAAAAGCTCAGCGGAAATCTAAAAGTGCAGTTTGGTATAGAGCTAGGCGATATGGAAAAATATCAAACATCACGATATTTGTGACCAAATACATCGATGTCGATATTGCGGCAGTATTGTAGGATTGACTATTGGTGCTTTCACAAAATATTAACAAAATTAGAGTTTTGATAAATAATTACCAATAATGTGGGTACAATGACTAAGTGGGTAAAGACAAATAATTAAAAGCTAGTAAGTCTGGTAAGTTCAGAAAATGACATCACTTTACTTTAATGCAGCCTTTAAAACCAGGAAAAGACAACACTTGTGTCATATCATGATACTACCATATCCAAAATTTAAGACGATATCTAGCCTCATATATCAATGTCGATATAATATCGATATATTGCCCAGCCCTAGTTTGGTATTATAAAGCTTCCCACTTGATACCATGATGAGAGCACTACACATACCAGCAGCAGTACTGACTGTGATTCACAGCAGAAAATCCCTGAAGCTATACATTCATGAAGCTTCGCTACACTTTACTCCACTCATCCTGTCAGCCAAAATGCATTCTCTTTGCCAAGTCTCTGTAGTTTCTGCAACTTTTAACTTACTATCAGCTAACTATGAGGAGAAACTTAGGTTATTTAGTGATTTTACCGTTGTGCGCAACAAACAAAGGCATCGCCACTAAACCACAAGCACGGGACGTCACTAAAGCGAAGAGGAGCTGCAGACAAAAGAGATGCCCAAAACTATGGCTGACAGTTGCTATGGAAAGCTGATGGTTTACAGCCTCAGCAAAGGCCAGGGAGTCAAACCCACCAGTTAATCAATGACTGCCTTTTGCCGAGCCAGGGGCCATCAAACACAGAAGCACATACCAGAGGAAGATACGGTACTGGGTTGAAAGGAGAACACAGGGAGGAGAAAGAAGACTTGAAAGAAGTGATAACAAGTTCAAACCAGTCCGACGCCAGCGAGATGCCAGGACGGAAAATATGTCGAGACAGTGGTTGCTCTTGGGCAGCTGCTTCACACACATGCTTTTGAGTTTATGTTGTGCAGCAAATTCAGTTTGCATGTGGGTCACATACAAAAATCCAGTAAACAGGTTGTGTCCTGTTATCACATTTTACAAACTGTGCTCATAGCATTACATATGGAACAAAAATATGCATTTTGTATCTTGTTGGAATGGTTTGAAAATAATCTATCATTCCTGATACTGGAATATATATTTCTGATTGATTTTTTTGTCACTTAATTAGCGAAATCACCATCAATACCTGAGGTCCCATGTAACATTTACCACATCAAAGCTGTTAAGGTTCAGAGGCATTTTCAACAAGGAAGCTCATATTTACGATCCCAGATCTGTAGTGTCTAATGTAAGAACTGTTAATAGTACTACTAACGATAGTACTACAACAAGAATATGTAAGCATGCGACAAATCAAAGTTGTGATAAAAGGGTTCCAAGTGTTCTGAAACTCAAAACCAACCTAAACCAAGAAAGACTTTATTTATCCAAATCAACTCTTTAAAAAAAAGTGGGGGTACTCACAAGAGACATCTATAAAACAGAATGGTCAAAATCAAAGCAGCAGAAAAAATCCTGAATCCTATATATCCTATAATGCAACCAGTTAGGTTTATCTTTCAATATACTCCCTTGAGAGCCACAGGAGACATCTACAACTATTTTCACAGTCTAAATAGTACTCATCCTGACAAATACACTGAACTTCATGTGTAAAACGTGCCCCTCTAAAACACTGAATCAGACCCCGCTGGTCACAGCATCCACATCACTAAGAGCATGGAGAGAGATAAGAGAGCATACTACTAAGAGCAGTATCCAGCAGGCTGTCAGCTGCTGTCTCTAGTAGACGCTCATCACAGTAACGTGTTGGAGGCTGGTTACCGCTTGTCCGAACAGATGTTCCTTGCCCCCCCCTCCTTTTCTCAGAACAAGTAAACCCAATCCCCTGCTGTTAAACATGCTCCCAGAGGCAGATGGCTGCCGACCTGAGCATCAATAAATATTAAACCAATCTACTGATCTACACGTGGTTTAGAGGAGGGCTGTTGCTCAAAGTGGCCTAACCTGTATTTGTCCGTGCTGATACCAGGCTTTCTAAGCAGATCGATTATCAGCCATGCGGGACAGATCCACATTTAATATTTTTCTTCAATGTACTCTTTGTTCATGTAATTATAAAATCCAGTGTTTGCACTGTTAGTCATTGGCCCAATCCCAAAGTGAGCCCTGAGGACTAAGGACCCACAGACTTAATTGATCTCAGGTGCTAAATGAGTGAGTGTGTGAGGCCACATGGACTCAGATAAGTATAAATGGGATTGGGACAGAACTTCACAAGATCACGTTACCTTGGCGACGTTTAATAACAAAGATGTTGCTGACACTTGCCGGTTTGGGAATTTTCATTTCAAGTTTGTTGTTTTCCACACGGCCAAGGCACAGGAGACAGCTGCCTGATTCCACATATTTTCAAACTCTTGTTTTACAAGCTGGACAACAGGTTGGTCTGTGTTCCGTGGTCGTGTGTCGTGCTGTTGTTTACCTTTGTAATTTCCGGATTTCCCTATGGTCTCCGCAGTAAACGGCACAACACTTTGAACTGTGGGTAATTCCCTTTGGGGAAGTCTGCATCGATGCAGACTCACGGAAAGGGCTCGGTAAGTGTGTACTCAAACCCTCATGCCCTTTGAAATTCGACATTGGGACAACCCTAAGCCCTTACGAATTTCGCGACAATGCGCACAAAGTCTGTGAGTCCGGACTTTGAGATTGGGCCAGTCAGTCACAGCATGCCACTGACTCAGTTTTGAGTGCCGCAGCAATCCCTGGTGTCATTTAAATTGATTTAGAAATGATACCCTGAGTTGAGGTATTGGGATTGAGAGAAAAAAATCTAATCTGAATAACTCAGCATTGCCTTGACATTAAGTACATCTTATATAATTTATCTGTGGCACCTTCCCTAATTTTGGATCTGTTGGAAGATAAGACACAATGTTTTATTTCAGGAAAACTCAAGGACATGTACTTTAAATCAAAATGTGCTAAGAGAAGTATGGATAGATACAAAAAGACGCGTGTTGTCTTTTGCTACTGGTACTCCACGCAAGCTTGTCCTGGCATGCTTGGGTTATATTCAGGAATACATATTAACCATTAAGAAAAATCTGATATTGTAAGCAGTGTGAATTCAGCACAAATACCTCCTGTGTGAACACAGCCTTGGTCTCAAGGCACTGGTGTATTTGTAGTGTTTAACCACGGCCTCATTTGGAAACATTGCCTGGACCTCGATGTAGTCTGAGGATGTACGGTCAAAGACTGTGTCAACATCAACATGCAGGAACACACACACTGGCCCAGCTGCTACCAACTCCTTTCCTCTCCCTCTGTGCTAAGATGCACCCACACATGTCTGAGCTGTGCTCTGGGCCCACTGGGAGCCCACATTCACAGCAGCCAGATGACTGTTTGCAGAGGGTCTTCTCTCGGACTCCTCACATCCTTTCTTTACAATGGGGTCAACACAATGTGTCAGAGATGACAGATGTTGAGGAGGTGTGGTGTAGGAGAGAGAATGACCACACTTGTAGAGTAATGTGGTGTTGAACAATGGCTCAGCGAGAAGGTCCTGGGTTTTGTACTGATCACTACAGCTGACCCGGGTCCTTCAGAACAATCTAAAACTCTATGAACTATACTCCACGAATCCATCAAACATGATGAGAACTCGTGGACGCAGAGGCATTTGAATAAGCAGAATGCATGAAAGGAAAGCTCATTTCTATTCTAGTTACCAGCCCTGGTTAGGTCACATTGGCAACCAGGAATAGCAGTGTAACAGTAGACAGACACAGTGAGGTCTGGTCATGCCAGGCTGGATGGGGGGTATCTGCAGATCTGGTAGACTTGTATGTGTTTGTAGTCTATAGACAGAACTCACATAGAGGCAGGGGGGAGTTGGAATTGAGAGCACTGGGGACTGAGTGGCTGGAGACAGCAACGTTTGAGCAGATGTCCATGTTGCATGTGTGGAGGGACAGACCAACCTCCATTCACAAATCTCGCAGTTTAAAGTTCCCTTGCATTTAGGCAAAATGTCCAAGTATTGAAATGTAACTTAAACAACTAAATAATGTCCGAAGGGTATTTCTGAAAATTCGGCATTAAAAAAAACCCGAAGCAGCAATAATGTAAATAAAAAATCTGATTGTGTTTGTAATTTTCTAACACAGCAAGCTACCACCCACCACGGTAAACTTCAGTGGACGACCACAGGCAAGACTATAATAAAAGTATAATTTTTAAAAAGTTGAGAAAGTGAGGTTTGGTGTACGTATGCCGAATTGAATAGACCCACGTATTGATTCGTGGAAAGCTGTAACTAATGTTCTATTACATGTAGTTTACCGATATGAGAGTATAATGTTACATTTGCCAGATTTCTAACCGGAGTTTGGCAAAGGTGTGCGTTTTGACTGTTAAAAAAACTTAATAAAGACAACTAAAGCAATGCAGGAATATGTGTTTTCCACATTTGCGACTAATGCCCACAATACGCTAGCTAGTCACATAAAGTAGCCAACAAGAAGCACTTGGGTCCAGTTTACTCTGTTAACGTTAGTTAGCCTACTTCCCCCACCTCCGTCCACCGGCTACAATAATTACAAGCCCAGCAAGTGCTGTGAGCAAACGCCACTACAACCACCGACCTAAAACCACTGAAGACCTTATAACTAGTCTAGCACACAGACACAGTATAGACAAACCAACTTACTTTAACTGCAATGAATGAAACTCCTCTCTCCCTCCGTTGTTTTCATCGCCTCTGCTCCTTTAAATAAAGCCACGTGTTTTTCTCCGTTTCTGCGAATTATTGTGGAACAACAGGAGCATTTATGGGGTTTTGTCCCGGCGCGCTTTTGTTATGATAATGCTAAAAGCCCATAGGCTCTAATATATTCTGTAGATATCTCAGTGTTCACAAAGGGAGCTGTCTGCTTGCCCACTTGTTAAAACACGGGTTCATCCACTGATGCGTTGGTATATTCCAGTTCATTTAAACCAGTGCGGGAGTTTAGAGTGATTGTAATCTTTGTCCATTGTCTCCTTCCCCGCTATTCACGTAGATACGCTATCTCGTACTGCCGGGGCTCCTGCAAGAAACAGCCGGCTCACAGTCATCTCTCAGCCCGCAGAGAGAGTCGGGGCTATCAGAGTGAAGACAGAGAAACCAGAGAGGAGGAGCAGGAGGAAGAAAAGAAGGTGGGGATCCTGAGTCAGAGCTGTGCAGAGAGAGAGAGAGAGAGAGAGAGAGAGAGAGAGAGAGAGGGGCAAGTGAAGCACCAGATACCACTGAGGGGGACACATCTTAATCCACCATAGAGGAACTAACATAACATTTAATGATTTATCGATCATGTTGATGTCATGTATTGTGACCTGTTATGTCAATAAAGATTTTATTTCCACCGACAGAGAGCCACAGTCAGACCATGCCAAGGCGTGGCTCTCTCATATATAGCCTACTTGTATCACTATATAAGAACAAAGGTGAAGCCTCAAGTATTATCAGACCTGTACTATAGTAGCCTGGACCTATTTGAAAACCATAAAAATACAGCAAAGGGAGTATTCAGGATAAGTGCTCCCTCAAGTCACATTAGCCTTTGTATGATGTGTGTGGCATCATTTGCTTGGTTATGATTTGACTGTCCTACTGACTTTAAATAAAGTCAATGTGTTCCTTCTGAAACAACAAACATATAGTGTAAACAAAAAGGCAGGGATATGAAATAGTTAGGGGCTGGAGTAGTGTAAGGAGTATTCAGATTGTTTACTTCAGTAAAAGTAGCAATACAACAGTGCAGAAAGTAACTGAATTTGATGTGTAAAATTGGTGGAGTTTAAAAATGTTGAATTATTCAAAAAGAATGTATGTATGCAGGATAGTTTAGTCACCGATGTCAAACACGTGGTTCCAATGATATCGTCGGTTATACTCACCGTGTATAATATATATAATATATAATATAATGTCTTAATGTCCTCCTCAGTTAATATTGAGATTTTCGTCTGAGTCCCCTCACCCTTGTGTTCCTTCTGATAGGCTGAATCAAGCCGACCATCCTTTATCCCTTTAAACCATCAGCTCATCCCGCTTTGAACAAACAGGCTTAGTTTTTACATGCCCTTTCATTGTTAGGATTTCCCTCCACCGGCTCTTCTGATTTATGTTGTAAATCCGAGCAGATTACCGCTAAATGCTTGTTGAGCACATTTTCATTTTGTAACAAATACTGACTTTTTGCTGCTTGATTGTATAAACTGTAACACTGACAACTCAAAGCCATAATGAGAATTTGTATTAGCAAAGTAAAAAAAACAAAAAAAAAACAGGCTGCAGACAACATTAGATTACCTGTCTGTGACACACATCAGCGTCTAGTCAAATGCATCCCATGAACTATACTTTGTTTGTCTTGTAGGGAACATTTAAGTGTACTGCAATGTATTATTCATTATGCACATACTGTGGTGGGAGTGGTAAGTAAAAGGTTGTGTAACCAATGATGTCTGATCCACTTCCTGTTGTAAAATTAGATCTGTATCAGCCTGCATTAACACTAAAGGAAGCGATGCCGCCTTGTCAACAATTAACTCTCAGCTCTTCCCACTGTCGTTACAACTCTACCAGGACCCTGACAGTGAACTCTGGTTTACCCTCACACTCATTCTTTAACCTGAAACCCCCTTTGGGGCTAAAGTCAGATCTGCCTGGGGTAGAAGGGCAGTATAAATAGCCCTGTGTCCCCGCTCAGGTTACCCAACCAGAGTCCAGGTTGAAATACCAAAAGACAGAGGGACACACTGACAGACAACACACATTTTCTTCTACACATACATCGCATAAGTCACACAGAACACTGGATACTTCATACAGAGAGATGCATTTAGAAAGGAGTCATATATTAGTCCATGCAGTATGTATTGTACTGGCTGTGCTATTAGCCTTTTTTGAATAGGTGAAGATCCATCTGAGAATGACAAATAACACTATAGTGTTATTTGTGATTACACAGCAGCAGAGAGGGAAGCTCACATCCTGTGAGCACAGTGAGTAATGATGAGTAGTGTCTTTTTAACTCATTCCCATAACACACTGTGCTCCCTCTGAGGCTCTGAGGTAAAACTTCTATGAATTTCTATGACTAAATCGAAACAGTTACATGGTTTACAGATTAATAGTTTAAACTGCATGTTCGACAGTGATCAAAAAGTTTGGGGAGTAAAGGTGAAAACAAAGATGCCCACGAGAGTTATTAACCAAACTGTTACATTTTAAAGGATATGTTCACAATTTTGTAAGTCAGATGCCCATATGAAGATTAAAACAAGTTTTCCTCGCTGTAATATTTCCTCCTGTTCCTTACTGGCCATTAAGAGCTCTCTTCCCAAAACAATATCAATGGAAGTGATGGGGGATCAAATCCGCAGTCATCCTTCAGTTCCACTGAAGTTAATATCCAACCCGTTCTCAATCTATAAAGAGCACCAGAGTTCGCAGGAATAAATAGCTCCAAAGTCGGACATTTTCCTGTTGAGGCATCCAGTTAACCTCTGCCCTAGCTTTTACTTTTTAAGTAGTCTCACTTTGCCAGACCATCCACACGTTGCGGAGCGTAGGAGGGTCTGACTAGTCCACACAGCATTCCGGGATGGGAGAAAAACATGCTCTGGTTTACTGGCATGTCTTTAACCTAATCACAATCGTCATGGGCGGTGGTAAACTGCGCAAAGCCGCTGTAAAATAGTCGTGCGAGAGAAAACTCAGATTGGACAGACAGTCTAGCTAGCTGTCTGGATTTACCCTGCAGAGATCTGAGGAGCAGTTAACCATAGTCCTCGTAAATCCACCGGAGTTTAAAATTACAACACAAAGGAAGCAGAAGGTGAGGGACATCAGCGCAAATACATTGCATCCGGCGGAATTTCCTGCGGCACCGGAGCAATCCCGGAAGTGGAACGTCTGGGATATAGACTACCTTTAAAGCAATCCTTTACCTTTAAAATGCCTATCCCAGGGCATCATTCTAGTAAAATTCTTCACAGGGTCCAATCTAAGATCCACTTTGGCTGTAGCAGATTGAAATCAATTCATCTCTCCCTCTGGTTTCTTCACTATCTGCATGCCTGAGCACAGCAAAGCTTCTGTTAACTCATTAACACAGGAACCTCAGGCTGTTCTTAAATCGATGGCTATGTAAAAGCACACACTGTGCATTTTATTGAACAGACGTGCTTGGCTCTTACGCTGCATTTTCATTGACCAGACAGAGAGCTGATGGATCGATCTCCTACAGTAACTGAGATCATACACATCATAGGCAGGTAAAATTACCGCCCATATATCCTTTAACGTCTGGTCATTGGTTTCCTGTAATGTTTGTTCAACAGTGGAGAAAATGGAAATCCATACATAGTAAAAGCAATATCGTTCTCAAAATAAAATAAATAAACTAAATATCTAATTGACAATCTGGTTGCACTGACTCACACAGTGCACTTCAAGTAGTGCTACCAAAAAATGCAGAGACAGAAACCATCCAGAGCAGAGTGCATTATGGGACAGATGTTTGAGCTGATTCCTACCTTGTGATAGGCGGACGGGCTGTGTGACCGGGAGCCCGTCAATAGTACAGAGGTTCCCACAGGGGTGCAGCGTGATGACCCCTGACCTGTTCTCTATGTAGCAGTGCTGGGCAGCCACTCCCGGGCCCTGGATGTTGATGTCCATGGGACCATGACCTAGTGTTGTCCGGCCTGGGGGAAGTCAAATCCATTTTATTTATATAATGCTAAATCACAACAGAAGTTAAAAAGTCATAACACTTTTCATAAAGAGAAGGTCTAGACCATACTCTTTAATTTACAGAGACCCAATATTCACCCATAAGTAACAGCAGCAAGGAAACACTCCCCTTTATCGGGAAGTTATTATTATTATTATTATTATTATTATTATTAACGGGAAGCAAATAAGTAAACTTTTAGTGTAAGACATTTCACAGAACAATGTCACAAAGTGCTTCACAAGAGGAAAACATTGTAAAAATAAGACCCTAAAAACAGTCAAAAGAAACAAACAATAAAACACAAGCAACAGCAGACCATAGAAACAGGGAAAGAAGAAGAGTTAGAATAACATTTGATGTGGTCCTATAAGTGTGGTCCACCTCTGATCAAACAAAAAGCTAATAAGGATCAAATTGATTATTGTTCTTTCTTTTCATAATAATGGTAGAATAACAACGAATGCTATGCAAACCTCTGTAATTCTACATGAAGTCATATCCTTTATTGATACCTGACCTTACTATGAAGAGCACTGTGCCTAATTATCTCATTATTGACTGATGATCAATTTTAACATATTTTAAGACAATATTACCTGTAAATAAAAAAAATATATATCAAATGATTTTTTTTTAACTTGTATTATATGGTAATTTTTTTTCCAGCCCTTTGTAGGGTCAGCAATATTCCATTCAGGTTGCATAAAGGAGACCTGTATGTGTTCTGAGAGGCAAATCCCAGGGCAAAAACAGACCGCAGTTCTCCCACCATTCTTTGCTTTCTATTAAAGCAGGGGTCTTCAACGTTTTTTAAGCGAAGGACCCCTTAACTGAAAGAGAGACGGATCAGGGACCCCCTTCTACATGACTGTATATTGTAGAAAATGAAGTTGCATATTAATCTGGTCCTACAATAACTTTTAGGGCAGCCTAAAGCATTTATAGATACCCTTTTTGCACAGAATACTAAGTTATTCAAAAAGCCTAATAATTGTTGGCATAATTTTATAAATCATGTTTTAATGTTAACCCTTAAATGTAAAACAAATGTGAAACAATCAATCCTTTCGGATGAGTTGTATCTGTGGATGGTACCTTAGTGACTACATTACCTATTGGCCAGTAAGGCTACCATCAGTGGGGATTTATATTTGCTAATAATATGCAGGAATCATGTTTTTTGAAAAAACTTTCAAACATTAACAATAATTTGGAGGCCCCCCTGGAGTGACTCTGAGGACCCCCTGGGGGTCCTGGACCCCCTGTTGAAGATCCCTGTATTAAAGGAACACGCAGACTTATTAGGACTTTAGCTTAATCATCGTATCCCCCAGAGTTAGGTAAGTCCATACATACCCTTCTCATCTCGGTGCGTGTCATCACTCTGTCTGACGCACCCACCGCTAGCCTAGTTTAGCACAGATGCTTGAAACTAACCGCTTCACCTTCTGAGAATACAATATAGTTCCCAGTTTGTATACGGTTAGAAGATGGCTGTGTCTCATGTGACCTTGTTATTATGTACACGCTGTGACTATACAAATCACAACATGTAAACAGGAAAATGTTGGCGTTATTTTGTCACTTATTGGGAGCAGTAGGCTAGTTGGAGCCGGTTACCTCCAGCTAGCGCTGGGTGCGTGAGACAGCGTTACGACACGCACAGAGATGAGAAGGGTATGTATGGACTTATCTAACTCTGGGGGATACGGTGAATAAGCTAACGTCCTCGGCATGTTCCTTTAAGCCTGTGGGAGAAGGGTTATAACTATGGTGGCTGGACAGACAGAGGACAATGTTCAGAGAGACTTTAGAAAGAAAAAAAAAATCAAATCAACCTGGAACTATTGAAGTCCCTGTGTCCCCAGTGGAAATTACGCCCTTGAGTAGTAGTAACAATAGTAGTGGTATTGCCCTCCAGGGCCAAGTAAAATGTAATAGGCAAGTGTAACAAACGAACACACTTTCACACAATGACTCACACACACTACCCTTGCCTGGACATAACCTCTGGAATCTCCCTGCATACCAGCCTGCAGAGGCCCAGACAGAGACAGGAAGGCCAGCAGACACACAGGTACTGACAGAGAGACAGAAAGGGCATCATTCAAACAGACCAAAGGCCAAGAAATCCCCAGACATAGAAACGTGATGACAAAGAGACATACAAGGACGAAGGATAGATATAGAGGTGATAACATGGTTCAGGTCACTAGAGATACAAGTGTGTGTGTTTGTGTGTGTCGTTGTGGCCCTTTGTAAAAGCCTATAAATGTAATAAAATCACTTTAAATAAACTTCATGTAATAAAGCCAACAACCCAATAAAAAAATAATAATGCAATACATAGCAATTTTACCAGTGATGTTATAACTTATTACATTTATGATGCTTAATAACCATTTTTGACTAACTGAATAATGTGGGATCAGTATTTATTAAAACATGCTTATTTCCCTGATCTTTTTTGTTTGTTTTAAAATGTATTTTGTAACGCTGACAGACATCAGTTGTTGCATCCACATCATTCTTTGAAGCTAACCCCTAATTTCCACCAGGCGCGTCTGCGCTGCGTTCTGGGTGCGTGGCATGCCCCGCGAGCAATCCCGGCCATTCAAGTCAATGTTTGATAATCCACCAGCTGTGCCACGGCGCGTCCCAGAAGCGCTAAAGATACGCGCCAGGTCTACTTTCACGCGGGCTGTTCGGACAGCTGGGCAGGAAGTGAAATAGAGAGAGTATCCAGTCAATTTACCAAAACGCGCCCCCCATTATCGTTTGTGTCTCCTTAACAACACCACAGACAAGGAGAGATTCATCTTGGAGGTTGAAAAACATAATACCACATCACAGATCTTTTTTTTAAAGGACAACGCCAGAAAAGAGAAGGCATGGAGTTTAAAGTGCTCATATTATGCTCATTTTCAGGTTCATAATTGTATTTAGAGGTTATATCAGAATAGGTTTACATGGTTTAATTTTCAAAAAACACCATATTTTTGTTGTACTGCACATTGCTGCAGCTCTTCTTTTCACCCTGTGTGTTGAGCTTTTATCTACAGAGTGAGGCATCTCACTTCTGTTTCATCTTTGTTGGGAGTCACACATGCGCAGTACCTAGGTAAGGACTACTAGCCAGTCAGAAGCAGAGTATGAGGGCGTGCCACGCTAGCAGCTAGGCGAGCATTATAACGTGTGTTACAAAGTGACGCACGTTCGTCACGGAAGTAAAGGCTGGACTACAATAGAGCTGTTTGGAGCAGTATGTGAACAGTGTTTTCTGTTGGAGATGGTAAGTCCCTTTGGGGTGGACTTTGGGCTTTTTCACTTTGTAAACCTATAACATGCACAAAAAAAGATATATAACACAATAAAGGATAGGGAAAAGCCAAAAAGCATAATATGAGCACTTTAATTACAGGAGTGTCTTAAATGGAAGGTAGATACTAGCTTAATAGACACGTGATTGTTCTGTAAAGTATTTGTAGACTCAATATAATCTGCGGGTCGGGCAGCAAGACGCTCCGCTTCTGAGACGCTCCCGGTGTGGTATGGCGCATGGCGGAGGACGGAAGAAAACTGGAACGCAGCCTGAACGCAGCACAAAACATTGGAGAATCGGAGTAACTGGTGTGTTGGTGTGATGTCTGGCAGATGTCTCACCTTCAGGCAGAGGCAGCAGGGTGATGGCTGTACTCAGTCGTCCACTACCCAGGCTGACCAGGTGGGGGCGCTCTGCCTGGAACTTCAGCCCCTTTCCATTCTCAATCAGGTCCAGAGGAGTGCTCTAAAAAGAAGGCCAAAGGTCACAAATAAACTGTAAATGATATTTATCATATCCATAGTTTTTGGTTTGGATAAATTAGCTTTTTGTTTTGTTTGGTGTTACAGTAATGTACCGTTAAGAATGACTGATTATACGGTAGGCCTTTTTCTGTTCTTTTGCCAGGAAATTAAAACATTTGTGGAATATGTGGTATACTCATAATCACACAAAGGGATTTTTTAGCTGATCTTACGTTATGAAGGTGGTTCTAAAAATACATTAGTATGTTTTTACTAATGTATTTTTTATAATATATATATTCTATATTATTTCCATTTAGTGTTGATTATTTCTCCTATTTTAGCGGTTTTACTATATAAAGCACATCAAATACATTGACAAAACATGTATTTTGTACAAAAATAACTACAGTATTTGAAATACTCATTACAGTAATAGCTACAAGTGCTGTAAATGAGCTATAATATCAATGACTGACTGGGAACACCTCCACAGAGAAAATATCAATCACAGCTTTGCAGAAATTGCAACATACTGTAAGATTGTAAACTTAATCAAACCCCCCAAGCCTCATTCTCTGTCTCTATTCACACAGCTCTGTCTGGACTATGAATGGCACATCGTGAATGGGACCTAATCAACAATCATTTCTTGTCCATTAGCAGTACTAATTGGTTTTGCATGACACAAACAATGTGAATATGTAGTATTACAGGGGAGATGACACTCATATTTCTGTCTGACACAAACTACAGTTTTACTGCTTCACTAATACATCAGAGAGAGGTTCATCCTCCACTCTGGGGATGAGAAGAGGAGTCTGAATGTCTTCACTATGGGAGGTCATTTCCATAGCTGGCTGCTTTGGCATATTCTTCTACACACTATGTGTGTGTGTGTGTGTGTGTGTGTGTGTGTGTGTGTGTGTGTGTGTGTGTGTGTGTGTGTGTGTGTGTGTGTGTGTGTGTGTGTGTGTGCCTCGATTCCCCCCCCTCCCCCTCCTAGCTCCGCCTAAAGCACCACAGTGTGCTCTCGGCACAGCAAGAGGGAAGGGATGTCGCCATAGCAACAGCACTCCGCAATTAAGAAACATGAAGCTCCTGGAGGGCGTTGAACGAGCTAACTTGTGATGAGCAATTTTCAGCACATTGATGCCTGAACATAAAGACAATTCTGCTTTTTAGTCATCTTCTTATTGTTAAATTACTCGCAGTGTAGAGGAGAGTTCTGGCAGCGATGCAGCAAAATGTGTTATGCTGTGTTTTTCTCTTTTTCTCTGCAGCTTTACCTCCCAGGGTTTGACATAATGAAATAAATGACCTCTCCTGTTGAGTAGCATCCATTATTCCAAAGAGTGAAAACTATGTTGGCATATCAAAGAGAAATATACACCAGGACATCCTTTAGGACAGATGTTCTCTTCCAGCTGACAGAGTGGAGACAATCATTTAAATTGAGTGATTTTTAGGTTCTAAAATTTGACAAAAGTATTATAATTATAAATATAAAAATTGGAGTTGTCAAATATTGTTTAATTTTGTATTTTATTTGGATTGACTCTATATTTCAACCCTGCTTGGTGGATTAAAAAAAATGTTTAAATGTCTCAGTGTCAAAGGACCCTGTCTAAGTATCAAGTGTAGGGTCACAACCCCAAGGTTGAGAAACATTGCTTCACAGTTTAATGATTTAACAGATGATTAAGCAGCTTTTATAATTCAGCATCACTGGAAATTCAGCATACTGAGGTATTCACTGCTCAGCAAATTAGCTCTGTGCCAGGTGAAGTGTTAAATGGACTCGCTGGCATACATTTGAATTTTGAAACCTGCTGCGACTGCGTCTTTTAGTCCCACTTTTGAGCCCTCACATTTCATATTTACAACCTGTACGCGATCATTGACTCGGCCTCTCGGCTGGTGAACTAGCCGTGTGTGTCCTAATAGGATTATGTGATTGTGGTGGTACCATCGGTGGAGTGGGGTCAAGCCTAAGAGGATTGCTGAGATAGAGAATGACTGGGAGGCACTGGGAGGCTTACTGGGAGTGAAGGGTGAAGAGGGGAGGTGATTCATACTGCCTCATCTGCTGTGTGCTGCTGCTCCCATGTGGTGCGCACAGCAACAGCCTGCTCCTCCGTCTGTCTGTCTGTCTGTCTGTCTGTACATGCAGTCTGTACATGCAGAGCATGCCATGTAATGTAATGCAGTTCATGAGTCAAATAAATTGGATTTTATTAGGATTTTAAGGTACAATTATCTACTGACAGATCTAATCATGTGCATCATGTCTTTGTTGTTGTTTGTTATATTCACTTATTATTCAAGACAAATTTGAAGAACATAATCAGTAACATTCCTTGGCAACAAGACTCACCATTTATGTTTGAAATCGTAAAGTGGAAAAGACAGGACAAATAACATTGCAGGTAAGGTCAAAGTAAAAGAGGAAACAATATGACTTGCTGGACAAAAGCCACACCTATGTCAGGTTAACTTTGTCTCTTAAATTGAACATACAATCAGCCAATTTATGGGGCAGAATTAGTGTAGACTCCTCCCCCAACCCTGCTGGTGAAGTTAACAGAATAATTATGGCAAAATAGTTGATAACAAAGCTTAAATAGATGCATTGTCCCACTTTCCCTACAGTAATCATTAAAGTTTAATCTCTCTCTCTCATTTCTTGCTCCCTCCAACTCCCATATATGTAGAAGAAAAAACTGAACACACACACACACACACACACACACACACACACACACACACACACACACACACACACACACACACACACACACACACACCTCCCCTTAAATCCGGATGGGTTTGTCAGACCCAGCAGGTTGGAAACGCAGACATCCAATCTCCGGGTCTGTCTAATTACTGACTCTGGCTAATGAGTCCTGCTTTACAACATACTGACATATGCTGTCAGGACGCGTCCCAGCTGTACTGCCTGACCTGATCTGCTGAGAGTTTTAGTGCCAAAAATCCGTCAAAGCAGCCAATGTGGTGACATTTAACATCAATGGATGCCTTTATTAGAAGAAGAGATTGCTTACTGTGTGTGTGAATGGGTCCAAACTGGAAACATGGAACAAACATGACACACTGACAACATAATGACTATGCTTTTTCAGTGATAGATACCATCTCAGGCTCTTTGTCTCTCTGACTCTTTTCTCTGTTTTCTCCCTCTCTATCTACTCGCTTATCCCCAAAACACACAGACACACACGGACACACGGACACACACACACACACACACACACACACACACACACACACACACACACACACACACACACACACACACACACACACACACACACACACACACACACACACAATCTCACCTGTAACACCTGGTGGGTTTGCCGTCCACACTCAGGCATGTTCCTATTCAGGCGGTCCATGTCCACTGAGCTGTCCACAGCTCCCTGCGACACATTAAGATCCTGAGGGAGGAAATGACAATCATGATATTAGCCAGACAATGAGTAACAAAAGTCGTCATGGGTGACTTCATCTCTGCAGGGTATAAGGGTTAGTTACAGTATCAAAATCCTTGTTCTTGTGGTCAAAAATGTAACCATATTTAGTGGGATTCCCCCTCCCCACTCTGCCTACACACTAAAGTGTCAAGGTGTGATTCATGCTGTCAGCGCACACAAAACAGATGGTAGATGGTATTTAGCAACATACTCTGAGAAAGTAACACACAAAAAACACACACACACACACACACACACACACACACACACACACACACACACAATATCTTGGTAGTTGACACATTCACTGGAAATTAGCCACCTTGGCTGCTCTCTTGTCTCTCAGTCTCTACACACACACACACACACACACACACACACACACACACACACACACACACACACACACACACACACACACACACACACACACACACACACACACACACACACACACACACACACACAAATCCCACAAATTCCTCCCTTCTTACTCAGTCATTTTGGGGTATTTCCATCAAGTCAGCACTGAACAAACGGCTATAAATATATTCCACGTCTATATTGGTACACTTGTTTAAGTGGCCAGATTCTGTATAAAGGTGAAAATAAGAAGTATGTGAGAAGTCATTATATGAGATGTGTAAAGCTTGTGGTTGTGAGGAAGGACAGAAAAGCACACAGAAAGGTTTTGAAACACATAATTATAGCAATCACATAGAATCAGAGTTTACCCGGAGTCATTTGCATGCCTAAAATGTTATGCAGCATGGATGGAAAATATGTTTCTGATGTACTCTGCCCTCAAGAAAACAAAACACTGCTGCAATAGCATCATATTTGCTCTTCTGACAGACCCATGAAATGATATTCAGCGGAGTCAGCCTCAGGGAAGCCTCAAACAGTAAATCACAAAACAGCCAAAAAATAAAAACAAATGTTGAGAAAATTCTATCTGGAAACGCTTTTGTGCATTAAGAATCTCTTTTCTGAGCCAGAAGGAGCAAGAATTCTGCTAACTACAAACTGTTTCTCCCCTCAGGTTTAACAATGTTTCTCATGTGAAATTCCAACAAACTTTTTACTGTTAACCTGTCCTTTGCTGTCTCTAAATATAATAATTACCTTTCTCCAGTTGTCCAGCACATGCATAGCCTCCATGGCAAAGAGCTGCTTCTGGCTACTGACTCAATCCTATCAGTGTGAACTTGATTGACCAGGACACCTCTGAGACTACAGAGTGAATACAACACAATTTCTTCAACAACGCTTCTTTTCATGAAACACAGATTGTCTCTTTGTCTTGATCTCAGTTCTTTGTCTTATGCTACCGGCGCAGAATCCTCTAAAAGCTCCCATTCAGGTGGTGGACCTGTTGCTGCTTGCTCCTCTAAACTAAGGCCTACATTCCTGAATGGCAGCACCAAAGTGCCAGATAACAGAGACGTGTGTGTGTGTGTGTGTGTGTGTGTGTGTGTGTGTGTGTGTGTGTGTGTGTGTGTGCGTGTGTGCGTGTAAGCGGTGATCAAAAGAAGAAGAAGAAAATAGGAAGGGAGGAAGAGAGAGTGATGACTGAAGTGATTTGAAAAAATAAAGTAAAAAAAAAGTGGTGGACATGCTCAAGGAGAAAGGAGGAGCTCTGTAAATATGCACAATGTACCACAATGTCTGACTGAACAAGCCACAATGAATAAACCATGAATAGTGTTTTCCAGTTTGATTTGTTTATTCCAGCAGAAAGACAAGAATAGCTGAACCGATTTAAATCATCAATCATCATACTCTCGCTGCAACATAAACTTTTCAATTCCAAAATAGGTTGTTAGATACATACTGTATTATCATGTCATTTTAACAGTCAATATACAAAACATTTGCCTTCTTGAAACTAAATATGCATTAATGACTGCATGTGCTCTGTGTTTTCAACAGCTCAGATAACTGAGTAGCACTTTCCGGACTACTGAAGTTGAACTGCATGTTTGAGGTTTGCTCTGGCAGCAGCAGCCATGCATCAAAGTCTGCTAAGACTATTGTGGCCGCTACTTTAAGTATGATAATTTACTACCTTACTTATTGTGCTAAGTGTATAAGCTGTTATAAAACATGGATGGATTGATATTAAAAACAAGAGGTAAATCGGGCCTAAAACTTCAAGTCCAGTCACGTTTCGACTACCGCTCAAACTCATGCTAAATGTCGGTGGTGCAGAATCACATTCGTTTGTTTGTCCTGAACCAAATTCATGTGATTCAAGCGACAACTGAGCCTTGCCAGTAGCAAGAGTGGATATGTTGTATAATTATGAAGGTAACAAATAAACAAAATGTGCCTGAGCAAACAAACATCCCAACTATGACATCTATTTATCCTGAACCTCTGGCTGTAACTCAGGCCTTATACATCAAGGATGACACCAAAAATGACTTTGTAAAACTCAGGATAAGTGACAGAATTAGTTTTGAACAGTTTCCTTTTCGTTACACTGTAACACTGTGCAAAATATCGAATCAGGGATATGAAACCTGTGGAATGCATCCAACAATTGTCTTCATGAATTGCATCTGCAACAACTGCTACAAATCCATAAAGACGAAAGTCACCACAGCTGTGGCCGAGAGGTAGCCTGTTTATCATGTTTACATTCCATGTTGGAACTGTTTTGCTATTATAACAATATTTTTTTTATTTTCTCTCTACACACATTCAAAACTCACTGGTGGACAACCCGTCTCCTAAAAAAGTTGCGCAACTTAGCTACATTAGCCATCTAAGTAAGCTAGCTAGCTAGCTTGCATGCTGATGCTCAAAGTTTTCAAAATAGCACAGTGAGGAAAGGATCATTTAAGAAGTTATGGGCATTCCAATTTTCTCTTTATCTTTTATAGTTCCTAGTCCTAGTTTCTGAACTCCAATTTTTCATGTGAGTATGTGTGTTAGTTCCCACCACATCAAAGTCCATTTCTCTCAGACTGTGGGAGGACATCAACAAAGAAGTCTCAATCTCTCTATTTCTTTCTTTCCCTCCCTCTATCCCCCTAATGCCAGGGCAGAAAGGCTGGTATTGTTTCCTGTTGAGCAGGCATGGATCTCTACTCACACATGAGGGAATCTTGCTTTTTTTTTTAACGAAAGCGAGGAAGGGAGGCTCACCATTTAGTTGGAATGCAAAAATGTAGAAGCAGGCAGGGAAGCTAGACTGCCAACTAGATGGTGAATAAAATTGTAGAGAGGATGATCAAAAGAGTGGAAAAAAAGGTGAAATGAAATGCAGCTGCAGAAGTTATTATTCAAAAGGTTTATCCTTTTCAGTGAACTAATCAAAAGAATTAAAAAACCTTAATTTTGTCTTCATAAACATTTTAATCTTTCCTGCACTACCCTCTATTTTAAAACCTATAGTTGAATTTAAAAATAAAACGTTCCCAAATCATAATATACAATATATCGATAGAACATAAAATTACATATACTGTTTAGATTTAATCCATTCCGAACCCTACCCCACAATGCAAAGTTTTGGACAAAACCAAGATCATATTGAGTTTTTTCAGAATCTTACCAGTAGTAGGCCAAAGATGGAAAGTTTGTCCCGTCAGTGGATATCTCATGGTTAATACTAAAATGGTTTATCTTCCTGAGAGCAAGAAGGAGCAAACTATATGACAATGTTTCAAGCATATTAGATATATTGTATGTATATGAGACATTTTGTCTTGATGGTGGTGCTAGACAAAAGCTCAAAGCATGCACAAAAGGAAAAAGGTGAACCCTCTGGTGAGCATGACAATCCACAGCAAATCTAATGTAGTTCTTGAGCTATGGGCCAAGGTGTAGTTTTGTAGTCACCAAAATAATTTGAAAAGAACAGGAAAATGGAGTTGCTAGTGGGTGAAGTAAGTATGTGGGTCTGTGTAGAGGAGGTTTGCCATGCAGCACTAACTCCTCTGGGAGAAATGAACTGGTCATTTAAACAGGCAAGGGGCCATCTCAGAGAATGTGGAGATAATCAGGAATGTGAAAACAGAGAAATGGATGGGTCATTTCCAACTCATCTGAGGGGAGCATGCATCCACCATTCCTTTTATGTCAGTCTAATATTGTTGTTCATATTAAACAGCTAGTTGCATGTTGCACAGCTACGTACCACTCCACTATCAACATAAAAGTGCAATTATTCTATGTCCACTCAAGGCAATTACTCCAGGTACTGGACAAAATGCGTCTTTGCCCAGTTTGCACATTTTCAACAAAAATACAATTCACATTTTGTAAAACCTCTATATAGTGCATTCTATTGAATTTTCTCACAATTTCCTGCTAACAATTACTGCGTTTTTCTTTTTAACCAAAATTGCAATCGTCACTTGTATTTCTCTTAATTTTTAGTTGTACCCTATTATTATTGAAGATCTTACAAGTTTAATCTTATCCACTAACTGGACTACAAATGCACTCCTGCAAGCACTTGAGACAACTGTCAACAAGTGGTTTACAATGTGTTGAAAGCGGTCATGGATACAGACACAAATACGCTCTTGTACCCTTACCCTCTATCGCTACCACTTTTGTGAACGTGCCAAGTGGAGTTTCTTCTGTAAGAGATACTACAGCATTGTTTTTCCCTCTGTCAAGTACTTTGTAGTCTCACTTTGCCAGACCCTCCTCCAAAGCACGCTGAAGGACAGTCTGGCTACTCGGGGATGGGAGGAAAAAGTACTCTGGTTTAATGGCATTTCTTTAAACCAATCAGAATCGTCATGGGCGGTGCTAAACTCTGCACAGAGCCGCTGCAAAATAGTCATGCGGGAGAAAACTCAGATTGGAAAGATATGGTGTTTTTCCATTACATGGTACCTGCTCGACTCGCCTCGACTCTACTCGCCTTTTTTGGTTTTCTATTAGTCCCTGGTACCTGCTAACAGGTACTTTTTTTAGTATCACCTCCGTCAAGGTTCCAATACTGATACCAAAAGGTGACGTGAAAACCTGCAGACTACTGATTGTTCAGAGAGAATCGCCACTAATCACTGCGTTATCATTGCTAGCGAGAGACGGGGGTGTCCTGAACAAACCCGCCATTTTTAAATAATTTAGCCAGCGGTGTTTTTTTTTGCTGCCTCCAGCTTCTTTTGAAACATAATTTTTCGTCTGTGGCAACAGCCATATGCCAAGAGTCAAAAACAACACACCTTCGACATTCTGTGTGTGTGTGTGTGTCGCGTTAGGTCACGGCAGTTTCCTGCGACGTCGCTATGGTGACCAGCCACGCTCGCCTCAGGCATGAGGCGGTACTAAATCTGCAATGGAAAATGGAGGACGGCCGAGCCGAGCCGAGTAGAGTAGAGTAGAGCTGGTACTAGCAGTGGGTAAGCGCCACTAGTCTAGCTAACTGTCTCAATTTACCCTGCAGAGATCTGAGGAGCAGTCAACAATAGTCATATAGTCATAAATCCACAGAATTTAAAATTCCAACACAAAGAAAGCAGAAGGAAATGGAAAATACATGCATCCGGCGGAATTTCCTGCAGCACCGGAGCAATCCCGGGAGTGGAACGCGAAGGATATAGACTAAGTACTTTGTGACTTCTGTTTTAAAGTGCTAACTTGCTACAACAGCATATGGTCATGTTTGGTAAAAATAAGGTACAAAATGCACCCAAGACCAATAGCCTTTCTCTCTGAAAGTTCAGAGGTCACTGTTTGATGTTAAGGAACAAATGCATACCATAAAGCTGACCTGTCTTCTATGATGTAACTAACACTCCTACCACTTACATGTTTGCAGGTTAGATCATGTGTTTAAATGTTTTGGCCTGAGAGTAGATGCAATCTGTAGCCACAGGCAAGATGCTGATCACAGCAAAGAAATGCAGAAATGCTGGAAACAGTGATGAGGATTTCAGTGAATGGTGGGGAAGAAGGCATTGAGACTTTGCAGGTGTGTCACAAGCTTCCTTGCAAACACACCTGGCTGCTTTATGGCGGCCCACCGGTTCTGTGTGTAAATAATGGCAAAGTATACAACACCACTGGAACATCAAATAACTGTTTGTTCCAAAAGCACATCTCTGTAGCCTGTAAGGAGTTAATCACACCTGTAGTCTAGGTGTGTTTGTTTGGGGCAGCCTTTTCATAATCTGACATCAAGCTTGCCTCTGTGCTGTTAAGGTTCTGTCCCGATTTTAAGTTGGTCTAAAAAAGTGAGGGCACAATCAGATAATTAAGACATCCGTCAGCCTTCTTGTGTGAAAAAAACACTTCAGTGGTGAAATGCAGCTGTTGGAATCAGATTTTCAGAGCAACTCTACTAACAAAACAAATGCTACTATGTGGTTTGAAAGTGCCAGTCAAAGCAAATCATCTTATAAACTCTGCAAATGTTGCCATGAGCATCCTGGTTAATCAAGAATTTGTCTTCAAGTGTCAAGAAGGTGGCAGATCCAACTGAAACAGAAGACAAACAGACACAAGTGTTACTGACTCCACATTAGTCAGCTAAGAGCGGATGAAGGAAGGAGGGGACAGAGAAGAGATAGCGGGATGATGGAGGAGAAGTATTAAGACAGACAGTATATGCAGCAGAGGAGCTGATTCTGGGTTCTATCTTGTCCAGCTAGCTGCCAGCACACAGCTCTGCTCTGGTCTCCTGAATTCTGATAATAAAGCCTGTTGAACAAGTTTCCCTCTGCAGGGATATCTGTCTTCATATCCCTCCACATTTCTCTCTGTGTAGTCTATTTTACTTTGTTTGTCTCTCTCTTCATAATTCTTCTATTCCCTTATCATTGTCATGACTTCTATCTTTCTCTCGCTGCATTCCATGTCCATGCAGAGTGATGCAATTTTTTAAACAGCAGATATGGTTTGTTTGTCCAAGAAAAATTTCCTTCGGGACAATAACATCTATCTTATCTTATCTTACTCTCTTTGACCTTGGGGTTTCTTTCTACACACATACCAGAGAGATAGACAACAGACACAATATGAAGGACAGGGTTAATCAGGGGCATGACTTCTTTGGCTCTTGCCCCAAATGTTTTCTCTCTTTTTAAGGTTTTTAAAATAACTTAAACTTTGTGTCATTTCCCCTCAGTCTCTCCGACTGGACCGGCGAATCAATGGAGCAAAAGTTCTTCATTCAGTCCGTGAACTCTACTGCAGCATAGTATAACAAAACTAGGTTTCAAGATTAGTTAATGATGTTTATGCCAAATTCCTACCCTACCTATGTTATGCAGCCTAACTTAAAAACAGTACTTAAAATTAAACATATACTTAAAAAAATGTCCTCTTCTTAGTTGGCAGAAGTGAAAATGTGTCATCGTCAACATTCATTGTGCTCTGGTTTCCAAATGATGAAGACAGTTGGAGAACAATTAGATACAAAATAGGACGTAGGCTCTACAGGATGATTTTTTTTTCCTTTGGCAACTATCATGTTTTTCCCAAATGATGTACAGATTTGTAAGCATTCTATTACTTGAATTGAAAATACTTGTCGTAATGGGAAAAAATCTCCACAGGGGAGCATGCCCCTGGAGCCCCTTTAGGTTTGGGCTAAGTCCCGAATGTTTGCAACGCCTGGCTCCGCTTGATTGATACGTGGTAGATTTTGTTTTGTTTTGTTTTCAATGATATAGAATCAGATACAATTATCAGGGTTTTCTAGTGGCCATCCTTGGCATCACAGCGTCCTCTGCTGTTTCTTGCCATTTCAGGCAGTGTGTATACTGCAGTGTTTCTTTGTTTTTCTCTGATGGGTGCAGCCAAAGCCAAATGACACATTCTGTTTTTAGAAACAAACCACAGAAATGCAGTAAATTGTGCCATGGGAAGAAGGTTGGATTAACTATAGGGTCCTTTTCAGACAAGACGACACGCTGACTACATGCTGTGTATAAATATGCATATCATAAGAGGGAAAAAAAAATTGCGGGTGATGGTGCAACACACAAAGCAAAGCATTTCCATTCCAGTTGTAAGATTAGATAATTTACATGACTCCTACAGAGTGTTGTGAACTAATGGGATGAGATGAGGTAACTGATTTGGACACAACATCATAACAACAATGACAAGATAGTTAAACATCTGGAAACCACAATGTAAATTCTACATCCACAGCCAGACTGCTCAAAGCTGAAAAGTGAATTTAAGACAGTGAGGAGGATGCAGCTCACACACAACATATATGTATGAAACTACAGTCTGACAACACCCAGCACACAGCCTTCAACTGCTCTCAATTTCAAAACCCCCAGACGCTAATATTTTGTCATATTGAAAGACCTTTCACTCAAACCTTGCTATTTGTTCATTGCCGAGCAAGGCTACAAAGAAATGTAGCCTTGGCCAAAATATTTCTCAAACTGAAACAAAAATGTTTCTGCTAGAACAGGATAGATATGGAACTGACATCAGAGTTATAATTAGAAAACATGAAGGTCATTACCATTGTGAGATATGTGAATCTGTGTGTGAAGCCCTTCAACTTGTCTCCACAATGTTTTACTACATTTATATATATATATATATATATATATATATATATATATATATATATATATATATATATATATATATATAGCAGACAGCATAGGCAGTGCTTTTCACTCCAGTGGTGGCATCCAATCCTAAACATAGCATTAACAAGTTTTATTGGCCGTTCCTGAATAGCTCTGGTTAGTGGCGTCCCTAGTTGTGGCGTCTCGGCTTCAAGAAACAACTGCTACAAAAACAACAGCAACAACTTCCTCTTTTGTGAGCTTTGACAGTTAATCTTGTTGCAAATCCATCAAATATGTCAAGATTCATGTCAGAATAAAAGCAGAGTCAAATCAATCAAGGTTGGTTTCAGAACAAGCAAATTGGAGTTATTTTAAGGACGAAAAAAGCATATTAAAAGACATTTGCATATTTGCAATGATGTAGATTTCACTGCGATATGGGAATATCTTCAACCGAACCTTTGTCTTATACAATACAATACATTTGTACTTCAGCACATTCCCAGACTCAAAGAAAGACAGAGAAAGTGTTTCGGAGCAACAGGAGAAAGCGTGTGACAGATTGAGTAAGAAGATGACATACGAAGAGGCTTCATCCAGCAGTCTGAGTGTCACTCTATGTAGACTTCCTGTACGGCAAGCCGAGCCAGGAACCATTTCCTGTTGGTGACACAGGCCAAGGTTGGGGTTAGCCTCTGCTGTGGGACAGGACTGACCTCAGCTATGAACACTACTGATGTTTGTTATTATCACATCTGCTCAGACTGCTTCATTTTAGTTTTACTATTTGAGTTCTGGTTAAATTAAGTGGTGGAACTGGTACTGTAGTGAAAAAGAAGAATATCAGTTATATCAGTATGATGTATTTTATATGTATTTTTCTCATGATGATTTGTCCATCTACATCAGCATGTGAAACCAGTGCAGCTGGTTTTCTCCATAGACAGTATATAATGGACCAACAAATCCCGTTGCTCTGGGCTGAGACCAGTGAAGGATATTAGAAGCACTTTTACGGTGAGCGCTGAACGTTACTGCGCAGCCTCCAGCTGAGCTCGAAGACGTAAATGTGACGTGAGCAACCTGTCTGAAAGTTGTAAGTCTTCTGGTAGCTGTGCCAAGAGAAATCTCAATCATTCCCAATCTTGCAGAGACGGAGAGCGTAGGTATATGTAAGGAGATAACATGGACACAGGCTAATTATTGCTAACTAAAATGCTAGTTAACATTAGTAATTAAACTTAAACAGCTAAGTCGAAACTGCCTGCGAGCTTCTCCTGTACTGTACAGTAATTCCTCTACTATGCGACAGTAAGTCCCGTGGTTATGACACAATCGTTAGCCTATTTTTACAAAAAAAACGTCTGCTACAAGGTAATGGAGCCTTTTATACATTGTCGTGTTTCTTTAGAAATAAACAATGGACAAATAAAGTCTTTAAACGCTTCAGATGTAAAGTTATTCGCTATCAAAGTGACGCCAAAATGAATGGCAGTCAATGGAATGCTAACGGGAGGTGATGGCTTGGTAGCATCAAAATGGCGCCATAGGAGGTTCGAGTTCTGAAGCGAAGATCCGTCTGTTGAATATTAAGCTACAGTCAACAGCTGGTTAGCTTAGCTTAGCATAAACACCCGTTTATGGTCTGTCACTGCATCGATGCAGAATCGTCTAGGTCCGCATTGCGATGCATCGATGCAATGATTAATTGTAACACCCCTACTAATATGTGGGTTCTGTTATAGAGCCAGGATAGCTGTTGAGTTTTTCAAATGTATTACAATGGAGGGAAGGCAGACATCTTTACTGCCGATATCTCCAACAACTCACAATCTAGACTGATAAATAGCACTAAATGTAAGATGAAAAATATGTATCTTTGATTTTGGATTGAACTGTCCCTTTAAATAGATGGAAAACGATTCACTAGTCACTTTTAAAGTTACAGTGTTTGTTTGGGTTTGAACCAGGGTACCAGTTTTTTTTTTTTTTAAATGCTTTTATGAATGGATTCAGTTGTCCAAAGCATAACTTATTCTGGCTAGAAAAGCTCCTTGGCAGCAGCCAATTCATCAGTGAGATATTTGGTGCAGGAGTCGGGACATGTTCTTTTTTTCAAATGACATTTGGTATGGAAGCGCGACAACAAACCAGCCTGTCAGCATGGTCCTGTTCCAATCCATGAATTACAGTATGTGCTGACATCAAAATTGTGCATAACAGAAAAATAGATGCTTGAAACAGACACGCTACGAAGCCAGGTTCAGAACATTCCACCAAAGAAAGGTCATTCAAATGTATCGGTTTAAATGATGAATCAAATTTGAATGATTACACAGTACAGTATTTTTCCACAGATAAGACTAACCACACATTAAAATGCAAATCTATGCACAGCAAGATACCAGTGTATCCCTCGTAGCCTGATAAGCATGAGTAAACACAGATTCATTATTCTGGCATGAAATGCTAAGCATTGGAGAGACGCCATCATCAGCCGGCAGCTAAATACACAAGCTGCTCCGTCTCTGTGTCTCGTACAGACACAAAGTGGCATCAACACACACATGCACAACTCTACACACACAAACATACTGTACACACTCCAGTAGCAAGAAATGAGAGGTTACAGAAATTAATCTCAGGACTGAATGGGAAAAAAATAGGTAAGACGTGTGAATGAATATACCGCTCATCTTCCTCAATGACTGCTGTTTAGATACCCTTGAGCAAGACAGCTGTTTTACTGTCTCACAGAAGAAATCTGTGGTAATACAGGGCCGAAAAATAGCCTGATCCTCATGTGACCTTAAAACAACAACTTGAAAACCTGGCTGGCTATATGTTTGTAGTGTGTGTTTGTCATCAAAGCTGTGGAATCCTCACCAGCAGAGATGTGTGAAACTGCAGGGCATCAGTTCTGAGGATCAGAGAGCCTGTCATTATCAGATTATTGTCTCCAGTGACAGCAGAAATTATACCTCAAAGCCTTCATGAAAGAATACTTGTTGTCACTGTCCAAACCACTGTTATACAACACAGCAAAGTGGTAACTTTGACTAAGACACTGAGCTGGGGCCACAGGCAGAGATGACTCAGTGTTTCTCTGGCCTCCTCTTTACTCAAGAGTAGGAGTGGAAACAGTTGTAAAATAGCATTTTTTACTTACAAAAGCACACGTCTGTGCAGTAAATTATTAAAAAAATGGATTCATTGCCACCTCCCTACTAAGTACAGTTGCACATATATTGCATTAGCTCAATATTTCCACTTGCTGTGCTGCTGCCAATAAGCTATTTGAAAGTTTACTCCACTAAAATCCATCTTTTGGGTATCAAATACTAACTCCCTGTGGGTAATGATGGCATACTGAAAACAAACTGCTGTCTTTTGTAAAGGAGCAAAACCCTTTCAGAGACACTTTATAATCACTAAGATGTTAGGTGTTTTTATACTCCAAACATGGATTTTCAGAGGTTTGTTTGCTTTAATTCCATTGTGTTCAAACTTCTCAATCTATACCAAAACTATTCTTAGCTCCAGTCCAAGACTAACAATGATGATGACTGTGCTGTCGTGCCAACAAATGTTCAGAGCCGAGGACTGATAATATAGTGATAATAAGAATAAATGTGAGGAGAAACATGACCAGCTTAAAAGATGATTATTCACAGCATGTATATATTATCAGGAGAAATCAGTTGAATTATGAATACTTTGCTTGTAATCTATAAAGAAAGAGATTTGGGCTTTTGCAAGAAATCAATGAGTTTGACTCAAATGAGTTACTGTTCCTGCAAATGGGACCACAGTTGGCCATTTTGGGACCAGCAGCCCTCAAAAGGTTGAATTGTAAAGCCAACGTTGAAGTGTTTGAAGCAGTGGTTTTCTCAGTGACTATGAGTAATGTGAAGAGGAAAGATCATAGTGATGAACCCACAGAAAATTATCACCAGACCCTCAGCTCTACAGAGCATTTTAGTCCCGCCCCCTCTTCTATGTCTGCTATCGGGGCTTAGCGCCATCCAGGACATTCATTTGATTAAATAATTAAATGAATACAAACAAACCAGAGCGTTTTCCCCCCTATGCAAGAATAGATAAGCGGTGTAGCCAGACCTTACTCCAGCGCCAACACAGCGCTGTGAAAATAAGTCTGGCAATGCAAGACTAATGGTTACAGCTCATTGTTTTGTTTTTACGGCCCTCAGCTTTAATGCTTTGTTTCAGTCTCATCTTTTCAGTTTTCAGTTTTGTTTCTGCTCTTATTGGCATAATTTCCAGCAGTAGGAGGTAGCTGATTTTAGCTCTGATAAATCACCTGTACACAACCTGCCCAGTACCAAACGGTGCCATGTCAATTCTCCGACGCTCCATTGTTCCGACCTCTCAATAACCCGAAAAATTCGCTTTGGTCCTATAGCCCACTAGTCCGACGTCCAGAATCCCACTATGGCCACGCCAAGACCCGCCCTTCAATGGCATTTATTGGCCAGGCGTCCATGCTTTCACAAGGTAACGTAACGCATTTGTACAGGTCCTATCCCCTGACCAATCGGCTATCCTAACCTTAACCACTCAAGGTCAAATGCCTAACCCCAACCAATCGAGCTGCTTCGTAGGGCGGGTCTTGGCATGGCTATAGTGGGATTCGTAATTTCGCCATCAGCGGGACATCGGAGTAGTGGGCTATAGGTCCAAAGGGAAATTTCGGGTTATTGAGAGGTCGGAACAATGGAGCGTTGGAGAAATGGGCAGTCCCCGTACCAAACAGCTGAAGAACAAAATTAGCAACGAGCTGATGAACAGAGAGGAGCAGAACGATATAAAAAGTTGTTGGAGTACTGTAGGTGGAGACCAAAACAGCTAAAAGGGGAGTGGATATTGGACTTACATTTGCCGGGTGGCCAAAGACACGACTCCAAATGTATGCTAATGTTGCTCTATCTCTGCTGGACGTGTAACCAGGCAACTGTTTGATAACATGTTAGCCAATTAACATGTCAAAATTCCAACTTGTTGTGGAGAAACCCAAGTATCCAAAAAACTGAGTAATGCTGCTTTAATATTTCAGCTGTTCATTGTCAGCAAGCAGTAAACCAGAGCAAAGGCTTTGAAGCATCTCTTCAGAACCCTTGATTGATATTGCAGAAGATGCATCTGTAGTTCTTTACATTCCATGACATAACACAGGAACAAGATCTGGCCGGTTACCAGTGGACAATCTTCACAAAGTAATGAAGATAACAAACACCTGGAATACAGTAGTGAGAGTAAATGTCGTGTTTGACTTCCACCTTGAGGATTGAACAGGGAAACCAGTGGGAGTCAGTGACTGGGAATGTGGTATTCCATTGCTCAGTGGTTCCGTTGACTTTTGGCTCAGTGTTTCCAAAAGACGTGGAGCTGGACAGGCATTCCAGCCTTGCGGGGACAAAGAGGCTCTTTCAACAGCAGTAATCCTCTGGAGGAGGAGTGGGAATGCTGTTGGCCTGCTGCTGCATACTGGACTACAGGACCCACACTATGGTCCACACACACTGCAGGACCATAACACACCAGAGAGGACAGGACCTTGTGTGTGTGGGTACGAGGGTTAGACCAATATACAGGGCCAATACTGGGCTTTTATCAAACAGTGGATACATTTAAACACTGAAATCTATTATAGTGTTATAAAGCTACACTATTGTGTAATGCCAATTGGCCAACACAATAAGTTCTGCACTAAGTGCAATTGCTTTTGGAGGATTTGTTGGGTCTGTGGGTTTGTTGGTAGAGTGTGGTCTAGACCCATTCTGTATGTAAAGTGTCCTGAGATAACATCTATTATGATTTGACACTATAAATAAAATAGTCAAGCATGAGAGTTCATTCTTAACCCTGGAAATAGTCACAAAGACCCACACCCTCACTTTTTCTGGAGCTTTTAACCGTGTCACACAGTTTTGATTGCCACATGGAGTTTGGATTTACTTTAGCAACCACTTCTTACTTACACTACTACTTATTGCTAATATTAGCAAGGTTGGTAGAACAGGTTTACTAATGAGCTAAGATCATCCTATTTGTCACCAAAACAAACCTGACAGCCTGAACCTCCAGCCTGAAGGAGGAGCTTTAACTTCAACATGATATACAGTACAACACAGGGTCACTCACCCTCTTCTCTCTCTTCTATTTAGCGTGATGCTCTCCTTCACAACTGCCAACTCATTCAAAAGTAAGATTTAAAATCCATCCAGTGTCCCTATTTTTATTCTTCCAAAATCCACCAGGCATAGTCGTATGTAGGAATGAACATTGTTGGTGGTAAACTATGAAAGAAGGGAGTGACGGGGAGGAGGTGGCGACAGGGGAGGGAAGGGAAATGAAGGGGAGAGGAGGGTACGCTGGAGGCAGCGTGGGATATCCCTTTGAGTCATGGAAACTGACCCAAAGAGCAGACATGTTCACAGACAAGCAAGCAGCCCTGTGTGTCTCTTTGTATTGTTCGGTCACTCAGCCTCATTACACTGTGAGGACATTCAACAGCTTCTGGAAACACTTACTGTACTTCCTCATGGAAAACACACATAGTATCACTACTGAATACACACATTCTTTGTATTCACAACTCTCTGTCATGTTAATATGATGTAAATGTTAATTTCATTTTCTTTGGATGTTTCTCTTAATAATTCTTATTTATACAGAATGTTTTGTTCTATTTTTGATTTTACAGCATATTTTCATATTCATTTGTCTCAACATGGCCTGCTTTCACTTTATATGCACAAATAAGATTGCATTTCATGTGGCTGGGTTAGCTCAGTTGGTAGAGCGGGCGCACATATGTAGAGGTTTACTCCTCGATGCAGTGGCCATGGGTTCGACTCTGACCTGTGGCCCTTTGCTGCAGGTCATTCCCCTTTCATGTCTTCATCTGTCCTGTGAAAATAAAGGCCTAAAAATGCCCAAAAAAAAGATTGCATTTCATCTTTAAATATTTTATAAACAGAAGAAAAAAAAATTCAGATATGATGGTATTACAGAAACATTATTTACAGAAATATGTTGTTGAATCCCATTTTTGCCAAACACAATCACACATTTGCTATTTTTATCCTGTTTTCTTGGTGTATCTTGCAATATCCCTGCAAGGATCAGTGAAGTTTCTGACACACCCGTTAACATTATTGTGCATCAGCGTGTGCACAGATTTTCCATCCTAACAGCCAGACACAGAGAGAGCATGTTCGTGTGTGTGTTTCCGTCCAAATAGGCCAGGTGAAGATGAGGAGCAGCAGCCAAAACACCATGAGATCATCCTTTACCAGACGGCTGCCTCTGCCAAATCCTTTGTTACCATAGCAACTCCTCATTGAAAACACGGCTGTGAATTTGTTTTTGTGTAGATGTGTGTGCGTGAGCAACTGTAGCATATCCCTAACAGTTGGTTAAATGTTGTAAAACGTTATATTATAGGCCAGCAATGTCTCAGACAGTCTGTATGTCAGAGTGCGAGCATCAGAGCGTGAGAAAAAAAGGTTTTTAGAGAATGAGGCAAAGTGAAGTGAGCAGTCTGAGAACGATGATGTCTTTGTTTTAGGATGAATCGCTGGCCTGAAGGCATGCTGCAGATAAAAGACAAAGACAATGAAGGGAGGAAATGATGGGGGAGGAAAGAAAAAGGGAGAGAAATCTGCAGAGGTCATATCCCAGTCTGCAGATGACATGCATTTTGATTGGCTGCCTGTTCTCTCTCTCTCTGTCTGTGTGTGTGTGTGTGTGTGTGTGTGTGTGTGTGTGTGTGTGTGTGTGTGTGTGTGTGTGTGTGTGTGTGTGTGTGTTACATGCTGCAGCTGTTGAAGAGGCAATAGCGGTACATTGTACAGCTGTTTGTGTGAATAACAAAGTGAGCAGAATGTCAGGATATGCATATATTTCACATCTGACCAGTGGTGGAGTAACAATGATTTTAGAAATGTTTTAACTTCAAAAGGATAATTCTGGTTTATTACAACTTGGGTGTCATTTTCATAGTAGTTTGTTTTGGTAGCACTGTACTCTCAGTTATTGCTGATAGGAAGTCAAACTCAAAGCTCTGTTTTGCTCTCCACCAACCACAGGAAGAATCTGGCTCTTTAGCTGTTAAATGCTCCACTATGTTCACCAGCTAGCTGCTCACTTTATCTGCTGTTTGGTTTGGATTCTGATCGTTGATTATATTGCCCAAGTTAGGCCAATTGGTGTAATCTTTATCATTATTTTATCATTCAATATTAAAATTTCAAAGCCTAGCAACAGTTTCTTTAATTAAGGTCAATAAGTGTATTCTTTTAAATTACAGGACCAAAGGTTTCTTCTGTATTGGATTTCTTTTATCTAAGTTATTACTTTTTTACTTTGATAACAGCCCACCCATCAGGCTGATTACTGTTTGTTCTGCAGCTCAGTGCAAAGATGTACCCCTAATTTTGCCTTCAGTTTTTTGCCTGATACATTCAATTAGTGTCACGTTAAATGAACGGGCACGAACCAATCACTTGTACACACCTACAGTTTACACATGGAGGTCAATTACCTCTCAAACTGCTCCACACTGATAAATAACCACTATCCAGACCCGTATGTTGTAATTAAGTGGCTCTGATGCAAATTGGCTGCATGAAATGATGTTCTGACTCCTACTCCACATTTAGTACCAATAACTGCCTGCATTTGTTAATTTTTCCTTTACAAATTCATTCTTTTCCCATGTGTCTTACACTAAGCATCTATGATGCATTGAAACTACAATCTTATTACAGTCCTCTGGTTGTGAACATCCTACAAGGTGGCTCTCTCCGAGAAAACAATGTGACTGCCCGATCACATTCAAGGTCCCCAGTATCAGTATCTAACAGCAGAAGTGGAGCACCCAGAGCACCCAGAGGAGGCACTAAGACCCAACACAGGAGAGCCAATGAGAGAATGGGACTGGATGGATGTTGGGTGTGGGGTTGAGGGTGATGGGGGGGATAGAGTGCTTCTGTGCTGGCCTGATTATGCACTCAACAGAATGTGCTCACATAACAAAGGATTTATTATCACTAGTTGGAGAGTTGCTGCAGTCTGGGAACTCTGCACAGCCGTTTTCTCTGCCAGGCGCCCGAAAAATGTGGCCCAGCTCTGCTTCGGTCGGGAGGTTCAAACAACAACGAACCCTGTATGGGTGTCTCTCTCCCTTGGCCTATAAAGCAGCCAGTGTTTCGGGAGGGTGGGAAGGCCGAGAGACTAATGTGGCAGTGAGAGAGCGCTGCCTCTCACAGGCCCATGCTTTACTGTTTTACCCTCCTTCTCTAACTTCTTTCCTCCGGGTACAGCAGCAGTCATGTTTCCATCTAACTGTCAAGCGAATTTAAAGCAAACTTTTAAAATGTCGCAAAAAAGAAGAAAAAAAGAAAATGCGAATTAGAAGCTTTTCCATCAACTAGTTTAGAGCGAATAAACTAGACTACACAAAGTGTAGTTTCGTCACAAGTTGACGTTACGCATGGTTGTAGATTGTAAACCGAGAGTTTAGAAGCTAAGTTCTTTGGCTAAATGGAGAGAGGTAGCATTGTACAAGGTGGCCACCTGTGCAGAATACAGGGTTGTGGCAGAGACATTTGGTGTCAGCAAGACAACCGCTGTGTATCCTCAGTGTGCAGGGCCATACGATTCAAGCTGTTGAACCAATTCGTCAATATACCCGATGTCGCTGAGGCACAGGCAACAGCGCACCACTCCACTACGCACCTTGTGCCGCAAGTGTACGCCGCACTGGATGAGACCCATTTCCCGATCCTTCCCCCATCCGATGGATACCGGGACTATAGTCATGTGAGTTACATGCACTTTATGGACTGCGGATGCCCTGAAATACTTGTCGCTTTGATTGTTTTTAAAGAACTGATTTAATTTCTTATCCTATTTATTCTATATTTAAACCTTATCTTTTTTTAAATCATAGGCTAATGAATTACTGCCACTGCCATATTGCTGGTCCTGAGAGCGAATTTCGTTCTCCGTGTGTCTAACATGCTGAATGAAAATAAAATTGAATTGTATTGAATTGATGTTCGCTACGTCACAACTTATTTGGCAAAGCTGTTTCCATCTCCCATTTTGCGCATTAACTCTTTTTCGAAAAAGGCAAAAACCACCTCAAGTGACCATAAAAACATTTTGGCGAATTTGAGGACGTTTTTTCAAATGTTGCCGTTTCCATCAACATTTTTTAATGCGATACTTCAAAAATGCACATTAAAATCATAAAAATACGTTGATGGAAACCCCACTATAGTCTATCTGTGCTCAGGGGTTACCCCAGGTTAAAGTAATGGGATTACACTAATACCGTATAACTGCTTGTCGGGTGCTTTTGAAAAAAATTTAAGATTATGATTTGGATCATTTAAAACTATAGTGCGTAGTTTGTGTTGCCCCCATGAGGAATTCTAAGTAACGACAACAAAACTGTCGGCGCGTCCACATGATACAAGCCTTTCGTGATCGCGCCCCCACCCCTCCACCACCTAGTTGCTAATAGCCAAGGAGGACACAGAGGATTTAAAAAAATATGATGGACTCTCTTCGCGGGAAAATCACCGGACGACACAATCTTCTCAACATAGCCATACTGAGAAATACAGAGAAAGTTACGCACTAAAGCTATAAAATAAGACTAAGATTTTAAAGAAGAAATAACATAGTCATATGAAAAAGGTAATTCATAAGCAAAATCCAAACCCTTAGTTAATTCAATACACTAAGGGGTTTAGGTTGGTCTGATATGACCACTAGCTTATGGGGGCTATACTGTTAGCCAACATTAGATATTTTTACATAGTTTAAGATAGTTTTGCTTCCACATATTTCTTCTTGACTAAGAGATTATTGCTGCTTGTGG
The DNA here is from genome assembly GCF_031162955.1 of Sander vitreus. Lineage (NCBI taxonomy): Eukaryota > Metazoa > Chordata > Actinopteri > Perciformes > Percidae > Sander > Sander vitreus. The sequence continues at coordinate 28,843,118 of NC_135857.1, read as the reverse complement.
ATACAAATATAATTTTAAATCACTGTGAATAGCAGATAGCTGTGTTATCTATTAATACAGCTTATTATTATTATCTATTGTTGAAAAAAATCAACAAATAATTTTTCTGGTCACTTATAGTTTCAGCAGAATGAGCTGAAACTATAACATTGGCATGCTATAAAGTTGATATGACAAACATAGCAAACAAGACACAGAGCAACATTAGCAATCATTTCAAATTGTGTTCCTGTCCACCAGATAAATGCAAGTCCAATATTAACACTCTAATTATGTTTTGATCGCCAACAACTCCTGAGTGTAATATCCGGTTCTTTAGCAGCTAAACACTCCTGTATGTTCAACAGCTAGTCCATAAATGTGTCTGCTGTTTGGAGCTGTACAGGTAGTGTACATTGGGTTTATCAGATATTTCTCACTGAAAACAGATGTCTGCTGCTGCTGGAAAGGTGAGAGCTATGAGACTGAACCAAACATTAAAGTTGTGGGCTGAAAATCTAAATAATGAGCTGAAAAAAGCTAAAACGCTCTGTTGAGTGGAACTACAGAATCGTGGGATTCTTAATGTGTGACTCCTTTAACATACAAAACGGCCATTTGACCCATTGCTAATATAAACATTTTCATTAGTGCAGCTTTAAAACTAACTTATTTAGCTCTGTGATCCAACATGCTTCCCCAGCCATCTGTCTCAGATTCCAACAGACTCCACCTGACGAGCTCTGCCTCCACTAGATGATGTGTCTGCGGCTGATAAGCAAAGAACGCACTCAATTACAGAGAACGAAACATCCACAAGATCCCACAGGACAGAGACAATGATCTTCTACTGAATAATTTGTGATGAAGGCAGTGGTAGCAGCAGGTCATTAATTATGTTTGACACTAAGTTTTTTGCTGAGTACATTCTTGGGATAGTCGTTGTAAAAACACAAAACACATATCCCAACCATGGAAAACTGCCTTATACGTCCTGCAATCAAAACTACCAACCCCATGCTCATGAAATTCCTTTTGGGAAATAAATAATTGATCTAATCACTGATAGTCGTGCTCATAGTTATCATACTTTATCAAACCACTGGAAAACATAACCAAACCCATTATGTAAAAAATCTCTATTATACAAGCAATTCTAGTATATTATTAGCCAATACTGTAACTACATCATAACTTAAAAATAAGTTTCAAATCAGATGAATCACCACTTAATGTAACAATGTGAAGACAGTATTTAGAAATGTATCACAGAAACACATTTTGTTGCCTTTTAACCAAATTATGTGAAGAATTTTGTGGTTCTTTCTGACATTATCAGTAGCTTATGAGTGTATGGAACGAATATAATGACAGAATGATAAAAGAAGTATAATTTGCAAATCATGCCAAAACGCCTGTCTCTGCTTTTAAATTGGACTGCACTCTAAAACATGAAAGAGCAGATGTTACAGTAGCTTTATGATCAAACTGTCACCTGCACTGTCTCACACACACACACACACACACACACACACACACACACACACACACACACACACACACACACACAATCTTAAATGCGTGAAGCTTCTACTGTACCTGACGGAGTGGGGGGGTGTGTGCGTTGGGTGAGGTGGTCCGGTTACACCACAGAACTAAACAAACACACACTGCTGCTGCTGCTCATAAAGATGGGATGGGAGCATAAACTGCTGATGGTGCCACGCAACTCAAAAACACAAAGAAAGAGACAAAACTCTGACTGGGATCCAAAGAGGAAGCTCCTTTCTTTGTTCTCGCTCTCTCTCTCTCTCTCTCTCTCTCTCTCTCGTCAGGGTCTCTCAATCACTGCCTCTCCTCGACACACACACACACACACACACACACACACACACACACACACACACACACAGTCTCTCTTGCTGTCATAACACACACTGGGCTAAAGCCATGTGGCTGCTGACACACACTGTCTGGCTGCTGCTGGTCCTCTCACTCTCCCTCTCCCTCTCTATGGACTCACATGCTCACTCTTTTACTCTTTCCCTCTCTCTTTTAGCATTACTCTCTCGCACACAGACACACACACACACACTGCTTTCCTGTCTGGTCAGCCTCCCCCCACATGGACACAAGGCGTTCATTCTTTTGGATAAAGAAATGCTGTGTTGTTCGTGAAAACCTGCAGAAATGTTCACCTTAAACAGGACTCGTAGGTAAACAAGGTGGTGAAAAAGAGTGGAATACAGTGAGGGGGCAACTGGCCATTCATTCTCTCACACTGGAACTACTGTTACTCTGAGCCATATTTGCCCACATGTTCACCTCTCAGCACTCTATTCTACTCTGTTCTATTCTTAAAAAAAAACAAAAAAAAACATGCCTCCGTATCATTTAAAGACATTTGATTCAGTGTTTGAATTTAGCATTAAATTCCATAACTGTCTGCATGAGAGTCATGGGGACACATTTATACCATAACATGTGTACATGTGTACATGTGTAAATGAAACTGAAATTGCAGGTAGTCAAAAAACAAATGTAAATGGTCTTATATTAGTGAGTGAAAAAACAGGTACAATTCTTCAGTTCCACCTCTCAATTTGTTTTTTGTTTTTTACATGTGACTTTAGCTATGCTAATGCCATGACTGAGATTTGCAAATGTGTGTGGGGCTCGGGTTGGTGGGGCTCTGTCCGTGGTGGGTTTTCTTGCCCCGAGTTGAGGCTGACAGTCTCACACTATGTAATGCCAGGTTGTGTGCCACCTCACTTCCAATTGGCTCCAGTAACTGTACAGCCTACCTACCACCTAAGCAATCATATACACTTCCATTCATTACAGTAATATGGCCATTAACATTTAAGCACATATTTTAAGAATATTTTACACGTTTATTTCTTTATTTTATTGGATCCCCATTAGCTTCTGCCATAGCAGTTGCTAGTCTTCCACGTTAAATAATGCTCAAATAAAACTGTTATACAATGGCGTCCAAAATAAGTCATTAGATCAAACAAAGCAGCTATTCCTTCATACAACACAACTATCAATACATAGTTTAAACTCATAGACACAAAATGAAAGCACAGTGCCAAACAAGCACAAAACAAATGACAACTAATAATAGGGGCATACATTTCACAAATAAAAGAAGGAACCAACCTAAAGTGACGTAGTAAAGGGTTGGTCCACCACGAGGCTCCACAGTCGCTTCAATTATCCCTTATCCCTTATATGACTCTTTGTGCCCCAAATTAATTTCTTCAACTTTTTGTTACACTCAAGAGCTCGTGAAATCATCTGCAATGTTTGTCTATTTTATTCCATTTTTTTTCTTTTCATTCGTCCCTTGTCTGTGGGTCTTCATTAGATTGGGAGTCCTGACTTTGCAGTCCTGACTTTGCAAACTGACAGCATGTCATAGACAGAAAATCATTTCTGGTCCCATATTCACAGACTTTAATGCATGGAGGTCAGAAGATGCAGAGGTATACTACAGCTCAGATGTTGTTCTAATTGGTCCAGGCTGTCTTGACGGACCACTATCTTGGCTCTATGCTAGAGAGAATCAACAGAAATAGAATACACATGTCCAGACAGAGTCACAAACAAGACTGAGGTCACACCCACAATGTACCAGCGCATACTCTGAGTGATGTTTGTTGTGGTGCAGAGTTATGCATGCACAGAAGTGAAATAATTCTGTAATTCATATAGCTAAACGAGAGTAAAGTAATTCCGTTTTTCCAAGTCTACGGTACTGTGTGCAGCTTTGGAGAGCAGAACCACTGCAGACTGTCATCAACGTTCAATAGCTGGTGGTTCCTCTCTGACCAAACTGGTTATCTGGATCGAACTAGCCTCCCCACTGTGACAAGCCCAAATTCCAGCTGAAACCACTGCGTGCATCTGTGTGTATCTATTGTTCAGCGCATGCCTGCATGTCCTGATCTGAAAAGGCTTTTCTTTTTTTTTTTTTAATTACATGACAAACTGCACATACCAAACATTTCTGTAAAGCTGCATTTATATAAAGTACACATCATCTGTCAGCCTAAATCACACAGTTGGGCTTCTACAGAGAAAAACATCCTAACCGATACGTATTCAACCTGTGAAAATGAAACTGTTGGTTGTGGCAGCTGACGGGAAATCTTCTCTACAGACACTTGAAGCATGTATTATAACTGCTGTAATATATCAACGTGGGCTGACAGGAGTTAAGTCACTACTGGGATGTCTGGCTTTCAAAACTCTCTCTCATTCTCAATTTACCTCCCACTTTGACCACCTACCCACATTTTCAACTGCTCAACAATGTTACAACAATGTTACAACAATGCATGACGGTCTATTCTGAAGATAAAATGAAAGTTATTGCTCCAGCTCTTCCTGTAGCATCAGTTTGTACGATGTTCCTTCTTAACTAGACTGAAATTTGTGTTGGCATTGGAAACGTGTTTCTTTAGCTTCTTACTAGTCTCCATAAACTGTTTTGTATTGATAGGGGTCACATGGTTTTATTGGCCCTTCACCAAACCAACCGAACATTTGGACAGATTTTTTAGACATTTGGATACCTCCCTGTTGCTAACAATGCTTTCATTGCAGTATGCTTATAACATTAATCAGGACATGTATAGTATTGCTTTGGTTGTTAGGCTAACATGTTTACAACATTTTCCATATTCAATAGAGTTATATTAGAAATCATCTGACGTTGTGTCTCAGTCACCAGATGAATGTTAAGTTCAATATTCACTCGTACAGTTGATTTATCAGAGCTATTTTGCTGAAAAAAGCTGCCTACCAGAAATACAGTTAATGAACAGCTAATCCAAAACAAAGACCTCAGAGTTCTATAAAGCCCCTACACTTTTTACCCATCCTTCAAGTTTGGCCACAAACGAGTATAAACAGTTATGCCTCTAGCTTTTGTTTTAAGCATACCGTTACCTTAAAGGTACTCTATAAAGTTTTCTTGATTACAGACAAATGTTATGCTTATGTTTTGTGTTTCTCAGCTAAATGCATCCCGTTACTGTGACAAAGTGAGTGATGTACTCACCAATTGTCCCTTGTGCTTATTTGTCCATATTTATTTTACACATTGCTCTAGTTATTTTAGATGGTATTTATTTCACACACAACCACTGTTTAGTTTCATTTAGATTTATTAAGTTGCAGGTTTGAACAGTTAATCTGTTCTTCATACTCACCTTTTCTTTGTTCTTTTGTTTGGTCCACAGTGCAGAAATGTTTGGGGAGGAGCCAGCCAGCAGCATGGTGTATTTATGGTAATGATGATGTCATCACTGACATCATTAGACAGGGCTTAGGGACAGGGAAGCCGTGCTGATACAAACACGTGCTTAGGAAAGATTGAGTGTAGTGTACAAAAAGAAGGTAAGAGCGTGCTGATACAAACACGTGCTTTAGTGAGCATTTGGTACAGCCTATAGATGAGAAGTTGTGCTGCTACAAATGCATGCTTGTCCCATTTTGTCAAGTAGATTCTGTTGTTTTGCTCCAGTTTTCTTTTATTAGTTTCAACTTGTGTATTTTCCTGATTTATACGTGCTGGCACCCTGCAAATAAATCTGTACTGTTTGGAATTCAAGAAATCTGCCTGCCTATCTTTGACGCTCTGGCTACGCTACACAACTGTTACCTTGATGTCAAACAAACGTGTTGCATCTTCTTCTTCTTCTTCTTTATGGTTTACTAGCGGTTGTCAAATCAACTTATATAGGTACATTGCCGCCACCAACTGGACTGGAGTGTGAATGAGAGATAAATGCAGAAAAACAAATTCTCTTAGAAACGTAATACTATTGTAATATGCCTTGCCTGCTGTTTTTCCCAAAAGCCCTGACAGTGAAAGGTTGTGGTGGTTTGCCTTACGAAGTGTCTGAAAAAGGTGGTCTCTGGGGGTGTTGTAGTCCTTGCAATGTATTATTATGTGTTCAACTGTTTTTTTGCTGGTTATTGTGTGCATTTTGTTGTTAAACTTTATATCCATGTTTGCTAGCTAGCAGTCTTCTTCTTCTCTGCCATTGAAGGGGCATTGCTATGCTTCTTTGCGTGTTACTGCCACCAACTGTCGATTAGCTGAATAGCATGAAACCAAAGCCAGAATATGTGTTGTGTCGCATGCTTGTTCTTGCATTCCTATGCACATGTACAATAGAAACAAAACAGGTACCTGCTCCTGAAAACATTGCTCTATAGTGCTGCTACTGGTCGAAAAAATCAACCTTTCACCAAACTGAGGCTAGAGAGCTCAGTAGAGCAGTACTGCAGAGATTACAGAGACTACAGGGACTTTCTCACCATGAGAGACACATTACGCATTTGATCCATTGGTAATATTGAAAATATTGATAATTGGAGCTTTACATCAGTGCAGACTGGCTTGGCTGGTGAACAGTTTACACCGTCACATTGCAGAATTTGTACTTAGCTCAGAATGAAAACTTCTGAGCTGAATATGTGCAAGATTGCCTTGAGCAGCTTTAATAGGCATGCGGTGAATAAGGAGAAGCGACAAGTGCATATAAGGTCTTTTACGTTTCCTTCTTAACATCTGGAATGGAACAATGCTAACCAACATGACATGGCACTGAGTCTCATATCCTTGTTGCTGATGCAGTAAAAAGGCACCCGACATGGATGAGCCTTCAGGTAACCACAAATCCATGGGGGGGGTCAAAGGTAAATTTCTCTTTTATGTGAACACACATAAACTTACACACACACACCCTCACACGTAGCATAAACAGACGTCAGAGACAGTAAAAGCTCTCTCTCCTTTCATCTTTAATGAAAAGCATATTCGGTTCTGCTCCCCTCCTCCCCTGCACCACACCAGCACCCACACACCCATTCAAATCCTAACGCCTTTATAGAAACATACAGTGCAGCGCTTCAGGGCAGAGCAGAGGGAAGCGCTCATTATGAACATCAAAGGCCTAGATGGGCGCTGACTTGATCCTTTGAGATGATTGGAGTATCTCACTCAGGGAACAAAAAGCTTGGATGTCTACGCGGGATGGAAATTCAATTACCAAGCGATTCAGGGCCGACAGAGGGGGAGGAATGTAAAGATTTGAAGGAAATGGGTCATCATTTTTCTGCCAGGATGTGTTTGCAGTTGATGGGTGGTGGATCAGACTCCCACATGTTGCCCCTGAAGCCCAGGGCCATACTGTAGGAAGCTTCAGCTCTGTTGTGGGCCTACAATGTGGCACCAGAGAAATGTTTTATTGAACAACACTATCGCTGAGTGACTGAGGATTCCCACAACGACGTCCATGTCAATCTGCATGTCATGCTCCAGCATTCAACGCTGAAATGTTGTTCCCGTTTTTTGACTATGGCCAGCAGGGCTTTATGTAGACAAAAGTCTGGGAGTGCTGCTGTTCTGAGGGATTACTGAGAGTTTAGCTTCAGGCATCATTTCTTTATGATGGTGTTTGTGATGGAGAGCAAGCAAACCGCAGAACACCAGTGCCATCTAGTGCTGCTCATGCAGCCTGCTTCAACACTGACAGGAGAAATCAGTGGCAGCAGCTGTACACATATTAACCATGATGGGAGAGATAAATATGATGCAGATGTGTGGCCCTTCCTCTGCTTCTTCTCCATCTTTTACTGGGTTTCAATGTACTTTTGATAACAAACTATAGTTTGATGTCAACAGAGACTTTATTGCATGCAAAGATGAAATACTTTTGATGTGGATAAGAATATTATATGTTCTTAAATCACAGAGTCAATCTCTTGTTTTGGAACTAGAGTATGAACATGTCAACAGGTGGATATGCAAAGCCAGATGCATTATGATCAGTCAAAATGAAAGGCTGGTATATCCACTGATATTAGCTTATCAAAGATATATCTGCGTTGCCAATAAGTAACAACAAATTGCAGCACATAAATGCTAAATATACATTGAGATCATTTAGAAATAATGCCACCATTACTAACATATGGCACATTATTTTTAAACTGCAGAATGCCCCCCTAAACCACATTGTGGTAACTAATCTGTAAAATATTTTGTGTTGGGTAAATGTGTGTTTATGTCAATAAGAAGATTATTAACTGATATCAGATTTTTTAAACTTAAATGTTGACATGAGTATTGCTAATGGCCTCAAAAGCCCAGTGTTGGTTGAGCTGTAGTCAGAATCCCCCTTTAAAAAAAGTAGTTTCAACTTTTACGCTTGCGACACAGGCTTAAGCAGTCAAATACGTTTTTTATAGAATGTTTCTAAATTTGCAGTTGCTTTTTTGAAAATGACCTAAAAAATGGCCCTAAAAATAAAATGTATTACAATAAAATGTATTGTTTATTGGTATCTAATTCATATAACTATGCATTTATGAACATGTTTGTTGCATTCTAATGATCGCTGCAAGGAGAAGTTCCCTTGAAAGCACCCTGAAGTGAAGTTAAGGTAAAGAAGAGTTTTAGTGTTCTAAACTCTTAAAAAGTAAATGTTCATGCTCAACTCTAAAATCCAGTCCGAAGTACTGAATACGTTCAAGTTGAATGACTGAAAAGGTTTGACATGATCACCTTTTAGGAAGTGAACTGAACCTGGATGTTGAGGAAAGAGTGGCAGACAGAATGTAGCAGGGCAGTGTGAGGAGAGATCCAAACAAAGAGCTGCTGAGGACAGATCTATGGCGAGCTGACCTGCTGCTGTTTAAATGCTCACAGAGAGGAAATTCCACATATGGATACAGAATTCTTCCAATACCCTCGCTCTATCTTTTTTTTTCTTTTTTCTGCTCTTAATACAGGTCAGTAAGTAGTAGCACAAAATGGTGCCTCCATGGTTCTATGTAGGCCTTTATGATGCTTCAATGAACCATTTTTAAAATGTAGATCTATGTGATGCTAAAAATAGGTGTATCATAGCTCTAATTGGTCATTTTTGCACAGTGTAAGCAACTGCATGAGTTACGGAAGTAAAGGCCAGCTGCTGTTGGTGAGTTCAGCTTCCTTTAGCGAATAATATATAATGATAATAATAATACACTTTATAAAAGCACTTTTCAAAACACTGTTACAAAGTGCTTTATATGGTTTAACCAGGATTAAAACAATTCAGGATTTAGCAAATAAAATCAAGCAAAAAGGGCTCTCTCAAGCAGTGCTGAATTTGAATGTACTATTTGTCCCTCTGAGTACAGGAGTGCACATACGATGGAGAATCTCATTTGCACCATCTCACTATGTATCCTTATATATTTAACAAACCAGGGGATTGGATATTATACGTTACGTAATCACTCACATAACAAAAGAGCTACTGGAGAACCCTACGCTTTTTTCTCGATTCGATTTTGTTTACTTTCTTTCACTCTCACTTTTAGGGTACCTGCCCCTCTTTCCCACACTCTCTTTGACACACTGCTCGGGAAAAGTGTCACCTCTCGGTGGATGGTAGGAACAGCTGGTACTAACAGGTGAAAGTGTAAATGACATGAAACAACATACTCTGCGGATGACCCTCCATTCAGTCTCATTCACTATGTCCTGTGTCATCTAAACCTACAGTAAGCCATAGTAACTTATTGCCAGTTGTGACAGTAATGGCATGATGATGATGGCTGCTACATTAACAGTAATAAATGATACTCTGACACCTCCCTGCTGTGAGCCCTGCAGGCTGTCTACCTCCTGCAGAGATCACACAGTGGAAAATAACTGGAGTCCACCATTATCTCGTGTTCCTTAAACCAGTGATGTCAAGGCTGCTCTTAAGTGGCTTAGCTCTGCTTTGTAAAGTCTTCAAACTAAATGCACTGAATAAGTTGCACCTTACATGAGAAAAACAATGTAGTTGTCATTGGGGAATATTTCACATACGTAAAGCAACTGACAACTAATGTTGAGTATTTTGTTGTGTTCACAGTTTTATGAAAAATGTGTGAGGGTTCTTTAATCTTATTCCCTGTTGTTTTTAACGTCTGTAAAGCATTTTGGAGCTTTTATTCTGAAAGGCCCATTGGTGGATTAATGGAAAGCCTGAAAAACTTAACCCTTGTGTTGTCCTTCATGTCACCGGGACCCGTCCAGTTTATTTGACGTTTTGTATTGGCCTGGCGTTGAGCTTCGGGTTCCCCCCCCCCTAACCCCCCAGGTGACCCTCGCGTACTACGTTATGTCATTTCACATGAACCGGGGAAGGGGGGGGGGACCCCGAAGCTCAACGCCAGGCCAATACAAAACGTCAAATAAACGTATAGTTAACCCTTATGTTGTCCTCATAAGGACCCGAAGGACAACACAAGAGAGGTGCAAGGTGTGCAAAGTAATGATAAAAATACAGATATATGGATATAATAAATACTAATGCACTAATGTCAGATAATAGGAGTTGTCATTGCATTAGTGACAACTCTTTAGTATTTAAAGTTGCAGCTGTAGCTACATCTCCTCCTGTTCCTGTGCTCTAATTATCACCTCAGTGTCATCCACACAGACTGAGCAGAAGCTTCTCCCTTTGAACTCCAAACAGGGCTGCTGCTGAGGAGCCAACACAGCTTTGTTCAGTCACAGGTTTTCTTAAAAGCAATGGGACCCAATGCATGAGAAATGGATGGTGGTTAAACTGGATACAGACATCAGAGTTTCATTTATTTCATCATGATTATTATTATTTCGTTTTTAATCACATGTTAGGCTGTGGTATTTGTCCTCTATGCTTCATAGGGATCATCACATATCACTCAAAGAGTGTGTTGTAGTTCTCTGATGGATGTTTCTGTGGGTGGTGCTCTTTCCCATCTCTGTTTAGTTAGAACGGTTATTATTGCCCATGTATTTGTCCCAAATAAAGTAAAACACATCACTTTCTGTGAGCCAAAGGATTTTACCAGGAAGGAGCAACCAGCTACTGAGTGTTCAAAACAAAATGGAAAATATTTAAGCTGATATTTGTTGGATTGCTGCTGTGTTATCTCAAGTTTTAGTTTTTTCTATGAAAATGTCACATATAAGTTCTGTAAATAAGAGTATGGGAGAAAAACCTATTCTATATGGTGCAAAAATGTATAAGTTTAGACCTGAACAGTGTGTGTAAATCCGGTTAGAACTTTCTCAGTTTAAAGCTAAGTCATAATATTACTGTAAACAGGCTTCCTATAGAAACTACACTGTATATCGTACAGTATATGAGAATGGCGTGGACAGTCATCCAACTGAATGTATCTGCCATACACACAAGTGTTTGATGGCTTAGTCACAATAAAACAAAATCCATCCACAAAAACATGACAAGCTTGACTGTGACACACAAAAAGGTGCATTTCCTACCTTGAATCGCACTTTCTTGAGCATCATCCTTGAATCTCGGTGAGTGAACAGTAAAGATGAGATGTTACCAAACTTTTCCAACTCCACACTCCATTCACCTAAAACAGCCTTTAACAAAACTCCTGTCAGTCAATTTTCTGATTCCAAATCCAGTCAAAACATCCAAACTGAATGACCGTGTGCTCTGCAGTGTGAGGTGTCTGCCTGCCGACTGTGTGTTTAACATGCCAAAGACAACAGTGTCTGCTCCAGTGCTGCCCTGCTCTCCCCTCTCCCTCTCCCTCCTCTGAGACCCTTTTACAAAGCTAATCAGCCTGCTCATTCATCTGTAAAACAGACACACCCTCTTTTTATGACGGGAGAGCTGACGGAACACCCCCCTCCTCCAACAACACCCCACAGTCCAAATATAGGTGCCGGTAAGCTCTCTTAAACTCGCCCCCTCTGACCCTTTAAAGCCCCCCTCTTCATCTCCGAGCATTTACCCATCTGTTGGGCCGCAGCGTCTCAGCTCAACATCTGACTCGGCTCATCTTCATGGCTGTTCTTCTGTCACACGTCCCATCTGTGTGAAAAGAATATAAACCTCCCTCTGTTGCAGAGCAAAACGATCATTTACACTCCAAAAAATTCAAAGCCATCCACCTATGTGGCAGAGATGATGACTGTAATGGAAATTATAATAATCTGGAGTTGTCGGGTCAAATTATTTAACTTGTCCAATACTTAATTCCATTATAACATTTTCAGCCCTCTGTATTGTTCCAATGTGTCTTTATCATAAAGATATAATAATATCCCTCACAAGGTGCTTATAATGCTAAAGCCTTACTATAATCTATGATGATGAAATCACATTAACTGAGGCGAACGCAAAAGTTTTTTTGGCCATGTGGGGCTGTAGCTCATTAGGTAGAATCGGAAAGTCGGTGGTTCGATCCCTGGCAGACTACATGTCGAAGGGAAGATACTGAACCCCAAATTTCTGCGCGTAAATGTTTGTCTGATGAGCAGGTGGCATTGTGTACAGTAGTTTCGGCCACCAGTGTATGAATTTGTGTGTGTAAATGGGGTGATTGCTGCCTGTAGTTTAGATTGCTTTAAGTGGTCGCTAAGACTAAAAAAGCGCTGTATAAATGCCGTCCATTTACCATTAACCATGCTATCAGCGTGGCTGTAGGGATAGCAGCGTCGGTCCAAACTGAAATATCTCAACAACTATCAGATTGCCATGAAATTTGTAACAGACATTCGTGATCCCCAGAGGATGGGAATGGAATAACTTAAGTGACACCCCTGACATTTTTTCTCTAGCGCCACCATAAGGTTGACATTTGTGGTTTTCAGTGAAACGTCTTGAGAGCTATTGGATGGATTGCGTTGACATTTGGTAGAAACATTCATGTCCCCCTCAGGATTAAGTCTAATAACTCTGGATCCATCTAGTTTTCATCTAGGGCCATCTGGTCACAATCTTAATTTGTTCAATAATTTGGTCGATGACCAAATACTGCAAAACTGACACTCCCATCCTCTTCAGCTGTACCTTGTGTTTACTGCTAGTTAGCTAATGTTAGCATGCTAACACACTAAACTAAATGATGGTGAACATGGTAAACATTATACCAAACATTACCATGTTAGCATTATCATTATGAATATGATAACGTTTGTATGTTAGCATTCAGCTCAAAGGTCCTCTGTGCTGAAGTACAGATGCTAGCATAGCTGTAGAGTCTTACGGTGTGTCTCAAATCGCGCACTTCTGTACTTATACTAGCTATTTGAGTACACTCAATCTGTCACTTGTAGAAGTGTGGTCAATGCAGTGCACTACGATTACCCGGATACCTCTATTGCCTTAACTTCTGAATTACTGGGTATAAATCTAAACCATAGATATTACACTTTCAGGTTGAACCGCTAACAAGTCTTTGACACATGCAACTGGTGACACAGTGCTACAAGGCTATATTTAGCCAAACCAAAAAGGTTTGGGAACCACTGTGATTAACTAAAGGAGCCTGTACTTCAGTGGTACAATAAAGGTCAGACATGTGTCATGCATGTAGAAATACAACTTGTGGCTCACTGATCCATGTTTAGTCTGGCTTCTGTGACCCTCACAGTTAATGCTAATGAATGATGTCTTGCGTGACCGGACAGGATGAGTCATTCTCAGAGCCTAGAGTTGTGTGTGTAAAGTTGGTTAGTCATCACATAAGACAAAACAAAATAAACTACCTTAAATTGAGTTCATGCAGGAAATACATGTTGTGGATAGTAAAAAAATTAAATTAAATGAAATAGTATGTATCTGGTTGGCTCATTTAGCCATAGACTTTAACTGTACAGTCGTAGAACATTTCTGACTGCCTCTTTTTAATATCCGATTACATTTTTAATTAATTTAATTGTAATCAATCCAACATTAAATGCCAATGAAATATAAACAAACACAATACATTCTTGCATTATTGGTGAATCCCAACTCCCAAATTCCTGGTGCTTATTAAGTCAAGCTAATTACCAACACAAAAAGCCAAGTCAGACTTCCATTTTCAATAATACATTTTATTCCATTAAAGATTCTTTTTTCTAATTGTACACTGGAATGTTAAGATTCCCCTTCAGTAATTTAGTTTAAAAATGCTCATTCTAGTCATTTTCAACCCGACACAATCATTGCTAAATTGAAAATTGGGGAGTACAAATGAAAAAAAAAAATGAAAAAAAAAAACAATAACATGAAAGACAAACGCTATATCTTGAATAATGTTGATGCACTATGAGAATTTAAGTAAAGGATGACTAGGTGGATGAATAGGAGTGTCAGCAGCGGAATTTACTGTGAGGGCTCGAGGAGTCTCTGCTTAGCTTGGATGTGTGGGGAATGGGTCCAATGTTAGGCTGCCAACCTCAGATCCCTGCTCTGCGTGTTTGCGGGTGTATATCTCTACTATCACGCCAACAAACATCACTCCAATCTCAGATCTAAAACGCCTTGTGGGATGTTAGATTAAGGGCTTGGATGTTGTTTTTGGGCCGCGTGTTCAAAGCACTTTGTACTCTGTGATATCTGAGGGCTGATCATTGGACTTAAATGGACCAGAGTGAAACATGGCATCTATTTTTGATAAAGTGAGGAGGGGTTGTAATGGTGTTACAAGAAAAGATCAAAAATTCAACAGATGCAATAGTCTATTGTATTTACTGGTAGGTAACTTTGCCCTGCAGCTGACAATTCCTTACAAAGTCCTGCTCTTCACTGTTACATTTCAATATCCAGATTAGTGGTAAACAATGACAAATTATACAGCAAACAGTAAAAAATATCAGTTAAAAATAAAAGGACACAACAATTTTGCTGATGATAACCGCAGACAGTACAGACAATATACTGAGCACAGAGCCATATTTTGCTTTCAGCAAAGTGTTACTACCTCTACAAAAACTGAAAACTCAAGTGTCAACACGAGAAGAAAAAAAAACAATCATCTGAAGTGAGATATCAATAGAGCAAATCACAATAGTTTAACCATTAAAGAGTGACAGGCTTATAATGATTGAGACAGCTACAATTCTGCAGTTATTACGGATAAGAAAATCTGAAAAGAAAAAAGCAAAAACCCCATCATCGATGAACCACTGCAATGTGACCGAAGAAGAAAGGGCGTGGGGGATGCATGATGCCCGGGGGATGGAAACTACCAGCGCTCATTCTAGTAGAGACTGATACCGTGGCATCAGGTCCCTGTTCTCCCTCTCTACCTCCTGGCAGGGTTTTATAGATGGATTGACGAGGAGACGGCCGCTGGCCTCTCCTGCACCCCCGCAGTCATCCTCTACTTAGTCTGAAGTCCTCTTTACAGTTCTGCTTGGCGAACACAACAGCATCAGTGTAGCTTTCCTTTTTTTTGTGTTTGTTGGGTTTTCCTGTTCAATTAACTCTATATATAGATGATCCTCTCTCATACAAACATATAAATACACCACCACTGCTCTGCTCCACCACAGGAAGAAGCTTTGCCAGAGGGGCTGACGTAGTCCTGTCGATGTACACAGTCTCTGAAATAGTATACAGGGTGGGCAGGCAAGAAAACTTCAATCTCTCTCTGAAGCATAGATTTGGACTTTTTTTTTTGTTGGTGATTTTTTTTGATTTTGATGTTTTCTTTGAATATTCTTTACAGGATTTCATATTTGTCGACAACAAAGGAGGTTTCTGAAGAGAATCTAATGGAGCCGTCGCCATCTACGTGAGTCACTTTGGTAACCTGGGAAAAAAGGAAATGTACAGAATGTAAGTAATTTATCATAAAGAACATTACTGAGCACAAGCAGGAGAGTTCATCGGTTTGACTTTTGCCTACATGTCCGAACCGTATACAGTTATCCATCCATGACATTTATTTAGCTTGACAGATAATGGGATTTTAAGGCTTTATGACAGAAGAGATGGATTGCATTAGACTGTACAGTAGAGGTGTTGAAATTAATCAAATAATCGATGCATCGAATCGTGGACATGGACGATGCTGAATCTATAATCGGCCGGGCCATAATCGATTATTTCTGTTGACAATTTAATGTGGGCCCAACAACCTTTCTGTTTACATATTCTGCTAAGGTTTGCACATTCAGGAAGTGCCATGTGCTCAGTTCTGTAGTTTTATGTATCCAATTTATTTAGTATTAGAGCACTGCAGAATGTTTTGTTTTTGAAGCTTGAAAAGCTATGAATTAAATATCCTATATGGCTTTAATAGAAAAATGTATTTGACGCATCGAGATATCGAATCGAAGACATGATAATCGTAATCGAATCGGGAGATCAGTGAAGATTCACACCTCTACTGTACAGGTGTCCCTTATAAAGTGGCCTACTGAGTGTATGTGACCTATACTCAGTGGTTCTTTTCAGTAACCCACCTGGATGTCGCAGTAGTTGCGCTTGGACACAAAGGACACATTGATAGGGAAGAAGTCATTGGGCTGCCCGGCGATGCTGAACTCCAGGCTGCCGGTCTTGTTGTTGGCATCGATGACAGGTAGGCACCACTCCAGAATGTTTCGCCTGCTGTCATGTTTGTACTCTCCATCCAGATCACCAATCACAGGGGCTCCCACACCAGACCTGCAGAGGAACAGGAAAACAGAAAGATGTCAATACATATAGCATACATAGGTTTGAGGATTTTAAATTTGCATGCATGCCAATAGATTAGGACAACACATGTGGTGCCAGAAACACTTTTTTGAGGGGAAAAAGGCACACCTTTTCTATCCAGGGAAGTGTGTTTAGATTAGATTATTTTTATTTTGTTGGGCTTTTCCGGGTTTATTTTGACAGGACAGCTAGATGAGAAAGGGGAGAGAGAGAGAGAGAGAGGGGGAAGACATGCAGGAAATCGTCACAGGTCGGATTCGAACCCTGGACCTCTGCATCGAGGCATAAACCTCCAAGTATATGTGCGCCTGCTCTACCCACTGATCCAACCCGGCCACCAGGGAAGTGTGTTTTGTTTGACATGGACCTCATAGATTAGATTCAACTTTATTGTCAT
The DNA here is from genome assembly GCF_031162955.1 of Sander vitreus. Taxonomy (NCBI): domain Eukaryota; kingdom Metazoa; phylum Chordata; class Actinopteri; order Perciformes; family Percidae; genus Sander; species Sander vitreus. The sequence goes on along the minus strand of NC_135857.1, from coordinate 28,826,237 downwards.
TGTGCAGCGTACGAGTACAAAGACAACGAAATGCAGTCATACAGCCACACCCTATTAATTGGATGAAGCTACACACTCTCATGGCAGCTTCCCATTATAGGTTTGGACTGACATGACGGTTTGATAATACCAGGGTTTTCCCTGCCATTATACGGCTTAGATACACTGCCTAAGCATACAAACGTAAAAACAACGTGGAGAGCATCTGGACGAGCCGACACACGGGTCGGCACACAGCGGCAGATGCAGCCCACACATTTGCAAGTGTGCGGTAGGGTTGGGTAGCAGAACCAACGACGCGTTATTATGGAATCCACGCAACTTCGAGGCAAGGCCCGCCCTTCAATAGCATTCACACACTACTATTGGCCAGGCGTCCATGCTTACACTAGGTAACATAACCCGATTTGTTCAGGTCCTTTCCCCTGACCAATCGGCTATCCTAACCTAAACCCGTCAAGGTCAATGCCTAACCCCAACGGGCCTGCTTCGTAGGGTGGAAATTGCCTAGAAGTTACGTGGGATCCATAATAACGCCTAAAACGGCCGGTATCTACCGGACTGCATAGCAACACAGATTCTGGTGCCTCATTTCAGTGTTTTCAGCTTCTCTCTGATGCTCCGAAACAGATGTTAGAGGCAACAGAAGCATTGCTGCATGCGACGCTAGTTAACAATACACTTGGCAGGCGGTAACGTTAGTTAGAGGACTACAACAGTCTGCTGATGCTGTTGTTGGAGAAACAACACAGACGGTGCGTTTACTTGAAACTGGTGAGCCTTGTGGTGCATTCAAAGTTATTGTAAATTGCCCTTTTCCCATCTAGTGGTTGTTTTTGTCATTTAACAGCAATTTACTGGTGAAATAAGTTATTGTTATAACATTTTCAATAAATCATTTAATTTTGACTGTATGTCCGTCCTTTAATGTCGCAGACGTTTGTGCTCTTGCTTAAGTATTGGTTCAGGCATCGGCACCGTTTTAAAAGTATCGTTTTAGCACATGCATCGAAACTCTTGTTATTTTTTCTTTTAATATTTAACACTCCGGAAATACACTTCAGCATATGACATAAAAATGTTCCCACACAGCAGACTTATATGACGCTGGCGCATCCTCCAACTCCGGGCAGCCTTCCTTAGCTCTCCCACTTGCCATTTCTACACGTGACGTGACCTGCAGCACTCCACCGTTCTCTAAATACATCCATGCACTCCACTTGAGGAGCAGTCGGCTCGCCACCAACGAAAATCTTTTAAACTGACCTTTGTCGATCTGAAATGAAGACAGATTCAGCAACTGCATGGCCCATTTCTCGCTTAAAATGTTTTCAGAAACACGTTTCGAGCCACCATTAGAGTCCGTTTTGAAATTCGGGAGCAGCCAGACCCACATGACGCGTTCATCCAATCAGCTGCCATGTGTTGCGTTTGTCACGCTCATCCCGCTTATCATTTCAGGTAAGTGTTTTAACATAAGTGTCGAAAGTGGGCACTACGGCAGTAAGTGGTTAGTGCACATTAGCAGTGTACTGACGAACCGTGCGACGCACACACACTCCGAACCGAGACTAGCGAACCGAACGTTTCAGACGTTTTTTTCATGAACCGTACCACCCCTAGTGTGCAGGGGAGAGAGAAAAAGAGAGAGAGAGGTGTGTGTGTGTGTGTGTGTGTGTGTGTGTACTGTACATGCTGCGAGTATGAAGTTAGCAGTAACGCTATAGCCGTTAAAGTAGCAGTACAGTCTGTGTACAGTTTATCTGCCGGTGATTAAATGCTACAACTCCTCAAGACCTAAGCCAAGTTCCTGTGTCTTTCTTGCTACCTGCTGGTTAAAGTGAAGGGGGTTAGCAGCCACAGAGCTAGTGACAACTTCAGCACAGGCTTACTAACTTAAGGTGGGCTGGCTTTAAGGTTGGACCAGCTGTTCTCACTTTAGTGTTAAGCCACTAAAGTTTCTTGCTTTAGTGACCTCCCTCGCTTTAACTGACAACCACTAAACTTCATGCAAATAATTGCGTGATGACATCACCACTATGCTAATGAGCGTATGACGTCATTTACACCTAAGCGCTCTAAAAACCCTGGATACTATCAAGAGTGGCTTAAAATTAAAACTACAATATTAACCAGATTTTAAGTCCTATAAATAGTCCCTAAATGCCATTTCAGACACTTTTACACAAGAATACATTTTGTATTATTATTTACATACTTATATTACTATTATTTTATGTTGATCTCAGCGCTGAGGAGAGTATAGTATCAACTGCAACTCAAAACTGCTAATTTCAATGCATCAATAACCCACGCCAAACTCATTCAGAGCCTAAACATGTTGTGTAAACATGTGTTTAGTAGATGTACTTACGGTACAGGAATGCTGATGACCACATCGTTGAGCTCGAGGCTCTCCTCCTGCAGCTCGTATTCGATGTTGACATCACAGCCACTACCACTCTCTGAAGGCCAGCAGTTTACTGTGGAAGGAACAGGACATATTATCAGTCACATGAGACACCAATGTGACTGTACAGACTAAATGGTTACAATGAATAACTGTATACGGCAAGGCTGAAATAAAAAACAGCAGCATCACATCAAAACTGGCTTTACTCCACGACTCCCCAGATAAATCCTATGTAGTGGCACTTACTGGTTAGAGGTATGAGGGACTCGTCTGTGGACTGTAGTCTCCACTTCAGCACACCAACATCATTGTTGAGAGGGAAGGACTTCTCTGGGTTTTTCAGGCCAATCACTGAGTCAGCTGTGAACAACTTCTTGTCCACATTGGGATGGGTCTAAGAAGAGAAGACGCAAACATATAACTCACTCATATTATAGATAGATATTTGAAATTTGTTAATCTGAGAAAAGTTGCGTGTAGATGAATATACACATTACAGCTTGGGTCATTTAAAACTCTGGAAATGGAACGGCAACCATTTTTGAGAAACATTTTAAATAACTGGTGTTTTAGTATGCTGCTTTTTTTCTTCTTTGTTGAATGCATGTGTGAAAAGCATGAAAGATGATGTCGATCAAAAAACATAATTTACATAATATAACCATAAGCTGCTGCTATACTGTGTATGGGATAGTCTATATCCACGACCTTCCACTTGCAGAACTGCCCCGTTACCGTAGGAAATTCCGCCGTATGTCCTTTTTTCCCGACCAGATTTCCGTTACCTTCCGCTTCCTTTGTGTTGGAATTCTAAACTCTGGTGGATTTATGAGGACTACGGTTAACTGCTCCTCAGATCTCTGCAGGGGAAATCGAGACAGCTGAGTTTTCTGTTGCACGACTAAAACAACCTTTGAACGTACACATGTTCCACCAAAACAGGTTCCCAAGGCTATTTTTCAGCGGCACCGGGGCTCCGTGCAGCACTTAGCGCCGCCTAAGTGCTTTCTCGCATCCTGGAATGCTGTGCGGACTAGCCAGACCCTCCACCGCAGCGTTGTGGAGGAAGGTCTGGCAAAGCGAGACTTTGTATGGTATAACATTGTCTCCAGAAAATGTTTATAATATGTGGTACACGTACTTGCAGTTGCAATCCTTTGTTGTCATTATTGTTGATAATGAGGCGGATGCGTCCGCTCTTGTCGTCTGTGACTCGGAGCGTGATCATGCCCAGCAGCTCCATGTTCTGTAGGCCGCCGTCACGTCCGCAAGTCAGCGAGATCTTCTCCTCCACACGCAGGTGTACACTGGAGGGGAAACACATCCCAACAGCCTTTAAGTAATGATTTACACCACACAGAAGAGAGTCAAATCAGGTAATATACATCTATCAAAGTATAAAATGAAGTAAGACTCAAAACACAGCATCTGGACTATTAAAGAAAAGAAAAAGACTCAAACTCAAGACTACTTAAAGCGAGAGTAAATGGTTGGGTTTATGGGAGGTGAGCAGTTGATTACTACAGAACAGAAGAGGCCTCACTTATTGGTTTTGCAGACAGACCTCCAAAATATTGGAGGCGAACAAAACTGAATGGCAAAATTCAGATTTTAGTACAAGACAAATATCTTCTCCATGTTCTGTCAAACCAATATAATAATAATTATAGTCATACATGAAACATGAATACTTGTCAATTCATTGAATCGAAAACTTCACGAAAAGCTTGGCATGAGTATTCATTTGCGTTTTAACGACTCTTATTACTGATCTCTAGCGCTTTAGAATGCATAGCATTACCCAATGCATTATTTATTCATCTATTTATTCATATTTGAACTTTATCTATGAACTGTCTTTTTTTAAATATATTTGATGGAAGTGTACACTGTTTAACTAGAGCTTTACTGCATTACTGTTAAATATTTGTTTATCATATCATGTTACACCCAATTCATATTTATGTCATAATAAGGGCTGGACCTGAATCGGAATTTTCCAAGTCGGCTTAGTTGTGTTTTTATTAGGGCTGTCAAAATTTAGTAAGTAAAGTACATTTAAAAACAGATAAAAACTGTGCGATTAATCGCTAGTTAACTATGGAAATCACGCTATTAAACGGAATTCAATATTTGAATCGATTGACAGCCCTAGTTTCGCTCTAGACCACACTATAATTTACAAAAGACCCAACAATTTGTTTTCATAAATACTCAGTTATGACTGATGTTTTTTCTACAACACAGCTCAACTTGATTAGGAGTAATACATTGTTCAGTACAGTCAGGAGCACCTGCAGAGCAGCCGACCCACACTAAACTCTGATAACTGTTATATGTCAAAGTCCCACATTTTACCTGTAAGATGCCTTTGCTTGTCATCTTTACACACAGTCAAAAAAATTTAAACGTGGGCATCCTGGTCATAGTTCAGTTATACATTTTTATTAATCAACATTTAGGGTGCAGCCCTGGTCATAAATATCAGTTTTTCCTTATAGAGCACTGTGTGACCGACCATGCCACATCAACCCTCAATAACACTTTTGTCAAACCATTCAGGAAGTTTCTCTTTTTATGTTCGATCTTCTCATTGTTATCAGATAATCAAAATGAATAATGACATGCAGCAAAGGGCAGCAGGTCGGATTCGAACCCGCGCCGCTGCAGGACTTAGCCTACATGGGGTGCACGCTCTTACTGGGTGAGCCAAAGGCTGCCCCAATTCAGTATATTATCTGAATTTTAACAAAGTCTGCAAGAACCACAGTGTAATCACTTATGCGGAAACAAGCATTGAGGCCCTTATACAAACTGACAATTCCAAAAGGAAACAATATTTATATTTAAATCATAAAGATTGTGATGCGTCTGTACCTCTCCACATTGACTGGTGGTGGTAGAACTTTAGATACATCTGAGCCTCTCTTTCCTGAGGTGGGCATGATGGTTTCACCCTCAGACTTGAGCTTGTCAACAAAGTTGTCCACCTCTTTCCCTTTAGCACCCAGTTTCAGGGCCTTACTGGGTCCACTTGGTCTGGAAAGAAGAAGAAAAAACATCATCTTTGAACATTGGTCTCCAACCATTAAAAAAAGAATATCAACACCCCCAATCAAAACTACAATGACTGGCCACAAAAGTCCCTTTGCACTACGATGCAACTTAACACAATAACAAAAAGAGAATTTCAATTTCAAAAGGATTTTACATATGCATTTCTTGGTAGCTGTACCTGACTGTAGCTGGTGTGATCTTGGGCTTCTCAGGCTCGACGATGGTGTCTGTAATGATGGACCCTGATGAGACGCTGGTCATGCCGGCGCTGCCAAAGCCGCCGAAAGCTGGCACCTTCTTTCCAGAGCGCTCAGCGTCCCTCCTAGCCTGCTGCAGCTCCTTGGCCTTCCTCCTCATCTCTGCCTTGGCCTCTCTTTCCTGGGTCTGTGAGTTAACAAATAACAGTTAAAGTTGTTCTAAATGATGCGACAGTTATACACTGAGAAAAAGTACATCATGTGCACTGGTGTTTTAATTGCTGCAAACTTGTAAATCTATACAGTACAGTAGCTGTATCTACAATGTGATACAATGCACACTTAGTATAAGATGTAACACAGTATTGCTGCCATGACCCGATTTCCCCATAGGGATCTCACACACCTCTCTGACAGCACGGAAAACCTTCTCCTCATGGGAGTCCATCTCTGTGAAGGTGCGGATCTGAGCCAGGTTGACGTTCTCTCTGTAGCCTAGTGCCACAATCTCATCGAAGGCAAAGATCAGGTCAAAGCAGTGCTCCGATATTTCGCTTTCCTCCAGCACACGACAGTACTCTGGGATCTTGAATGGTAGGGAGGCAGAAGGAACAACAGACAACTTAACCCAAGCAAGCATTTTTTTTAAGAAAAGTGACAGAAAAACTATTTTTACATGACGGTCTTGGCTAAAGGCTTGACTGCTGACAACTCCACAGATCCTGATGTATCTGATCATGAAATAAAAAAATAAAAAAAATAAAAAAAAACTTTACTAAAAACTGTGAGGTTGTTTAAGCATTGTCTCTTTTGGCTAAACTTTATCAACAATGCTTGTTTTCTCATAGTTTTTGTGTCACAAATGCAACTTTCACCCGTTTCTGACAAGCTTTAAACAAAGCTATTTTAAACATGTCAAAGAAACTATATGCATTAATACAGATGTCAGGCTCTGAGCAATTGTAATGATCACACTTGTATCACCACATCATAGTTTTCATAGAAAATCTGTGTAAAATATAATTTGCATAATTTGTAACACACTGTATAGGTAACTAGTATAGACCTACAGCTACAGAAGGTAAATCATTTTCCATTTCTTCACACTGCAATGTGACATGTTAACTTTACATCACACTGATGATGGACATTATTTAATTTCCAGGCACAGAAGCACCATGTTTTCCTTACCACACGGGAGAAGAGTCTGAGTGTCTCCAGGTCTTCCAGGATGTTGCTGTTCTTGGTAGTGATGAGGACCATGTAGAGTTTCTCCAGTGGCTGGTACACGTAGCGAACACTGTCTGTTTCCACAAAGGTGTGTTGCTTGCCCATGTTCATCAGTTTAGGGAATGCAGCCAGAAGACCCTCAATACGGGTCCGGGTCATTTCAACAAACTGCCGCGATACAATGGCCTTGCCGGCCTTGGTGCACACCGCCGCTGCCAACAGCACCTACAGGAGAAGAGAAACCTTGACTGTTGTAGTGCCAACATAGCTTCACAATGTTCAGCACATTGTGCATGCATCACTTCTTTGAGCATGCAAATTTAACCGAATGGCAAAATCAAATTATGGGGCAAAAGGAACTTAATGCTCAAATTAGGTTGACAGTTGCCCCATTTGCTTCCACTTGCGGTAACCCGAATCCCCACTAGTGTTTGCATCTTTCTAGAGAGAGCACGTCTTTCAAAGTTAAACATCAGCAATTTAATATCGACTTCAGACAAAATTGTGCGGCAGATTCAGCAACAGACCTACTCAGGTAGCAGCACAACTTACATTATTGGTTCACACTGTTCAAGGCAAAGTACTATGTTGAGTTTTGGTGGTAGAAGACTGTACTGTAGGAGTAGCAGTAGGGCTGGTCAATATTTCGAAATCATATCAATGTCGTGATATGAGACTGGATATCGTCTTAGATTTTGGATATCGTGATATAACACAAGTGTTCTCTGTCCCTGGTTTTAATGGCTGGATTACAGTAAAGTGATGTCATTTTTTTTTTAACTTACCAGACTGTTCTAGCTTTTCTATTATTTTCCTTTACCCACTTAGTTATTATATACACATTAATGATGATTATTTATAAAAAATCTCATTGTGTAAATATTTTTTGTAAGCACCAATTGTCAACCCTATAATATCGCCGCAATATCAATATTGAGGTATTTGGTCAACAATATCGTGAGATTAGATTTTCGCCCAGCTCTAAGTAGCAGGCATTTCTATTTAACCTGACATGTATTACGAATAATTGCTGCCACAGAGAGAACATATATGCAGAATTTGACAATGGTGACAAAACGTTAAGTCGCGTTTACGATGGGTGAATGTCTGCCGACATTTTAAAACTTGAACTGGTGCTTGGTGAGGCGTTCTCATCAAACTTAGAGACAACGTCAGCGTGGACAGATGTGATATGTTTATGTAATTTAATGGAGTAAATTAACTTACATACATTTTTAAATTTACCTTAATATAAGTAGTACTTTTAGGCACCAACCGAATTCCATCCATAGTACCAAAAAATGCCTCGTCATTCAATACAAAATTGTAATACCTGAGTAAATCTTATCAGCGTCAGTGAGCCAATAATGCAGCATGGTTGTATCAAGATCTAATAATGCTTCCAATTGGCTGGCCTAAAATGAGTCTACACACCGATCCCATACCACGTAATTTAGCCCTAGTAAAAAAATAGACTTTAAAAAAGGTAGTTACACCCGGATAAAAGCCGTTGGGTAATGTTACGGCTAGCTCTCTACAAGCAGACCAAACTGGAAATCAATTATTCTCCCAGTTTGCTCTGCTCGCAGAGAGTGCAACAGAGTGTAATGTTGGTCACAGCTAACGTTAGCAAAATATCCGCAATTTGGCACTATGTGTGGTGGCAGTAGTGTTGCCAATTTGAGTTTCACTACTGTTTAATACTGTTACTGTATTACTTAAAATTTGTATGGGTAATTTTATTTATTTAAAAAAAAAAAAATTAGAAGATAAACCCCTTGAGATCTCATTTTAAGGGGTCCATATTTATCTTTTATTTTACTAAATTGTGGCTGCACAGTTCTTTTTTTAAAGGAATTGTTATTTATTTCTAGATTTATTTATGTTTTTTTCAGTTATGACTGACTGTCAAAGTAGATAATAAAAGAAACATGACATTGTATGTATTTGTTCATGTTTTACAAAGAATTTAACCAGAGCCAGGCAATACAACAATGATAGCAATCACATCCATACAGGGTTAGTAGTACACAGATGTTAAAAAAAAGTAATACCTATATATATTTTTTATTTTGAATTCACTGGAATTCGAAATCGGTATCAGAAGGAAAATTTGCATCGGAACATCTCTTAATATAGAAAAGGTAAGCTTAATTTGAGGACACCATTTGTTTAACCCTGGTAAATGAATGAACTGTATTCATTCCACGTTGACAATGGCTGAAGTTAGAAATGAAAGACATCGACTGCATCGAACTTGATATGGACAAGCAACAATTGTGAATACATGTTGTAGCAGCTGGCTAACCATAATGATACGGTATCCGTAACTAATATACGGTATATGACGTTAAGTAAGGTTTGTTTAAGAACGATATCCAGGGTTGCCTGGCTGGGATGACAGCAGGTAACGTTAGCTCGGATCTGGCTAGTGACAGGAGCTAGCTAACCCTAGCGCTAGTTAACGTCAGCAATGTCTGCACACTCTGTGCCGCCTACTCACCTGAACATTGACTCTGTATAAAGAAACGACGACGCATTTATTTGATTTTAGCAACTCTATATAAGGTTAGCGCTGTCAGCCCGGTGAAAAGTAACGTTTGGTGTTCCTGTTATTTCGCTCTTGGAGAACCTAGCTAACTGATACCTAGCTTTAGCTAGTTATCAGGTTAGCCAGTGTTATGATAATTGCTAGGCCCGATAAAAGCCAGGGAAATATCTTAATTTTCTACTATCACTCACCATTTTGGTCTCTCTCTATGGTACGACGATCTTCCGTCTCTCGTGTTTCTTGATTTTTGTGATTTCTAGTCACTCTAGAATAGCAAGGTGCAGATATACAGCTGACTCCAAGTTGTGTGATTGTTAGCTAGCTAGCGTCAATATGGCAGCAGTACAGAGCCACGTCTCCACCGGAAGAGCAGCGATAGAACTGCCCACCGTGAAAACCAATGACGTTGGCCTTGTTGCATAGATAAGTTTCTCGCACTACTTCCACAGGCGTTTCTTCCATTTATATAGATTTATTTATTTTACCTCGTGTGGTGCCGACAACTTGGAAATATATAAAACATTTTAACATATATATATATACACGCAGACGATAGCTGTAAGCAGTTTTTTTTATTTACTAACAAATATTGTAAAATATAAAACTACCAAAAATACCAGGGAATCAATATAGACATAAATCATAATCAGTTCAGAAATGTTATATAGGGTGCATAGATCTAGGGATTTAACAGCTTTCTTGTTTTTAGAATATAGGATTGGAATGTCAAGCTTGATATCATTTCCAAAAATTGAAAAGGATGGTTTATGATTGGAAAATGTATGAATATGAGATTTTGCGAGATATACGATCAAATTGATGATGAAGTATTGCTTTGGTAGCAGAGTAAAATATATAAAGATGACGTCAATCTTCTTGAACCATTTGACAAAATGAGCAGACTACATCAATTAGTAACTGGGCAGAAGCCCTATCCTTACAGAGTGTTATAAACTGGTTTATGATGACTTAATTGATTGTTTCGCAATATGCACCAATAAAGCACAATATCGACTGACCCTGATCTTGAGGCCATGTCTTGTAGAGGGTCCCTGTGTGGAAATCAAGTTATAAAACCTTTATTCTTTCAATTTGTGCTTATACTGGGGACAGGTGATATTCTATCAAAGAAAGCACAAAACATGTCACACTGTCATGGCTTTAATTATCATAAATTAAACTTTAAAGATCGTGGTTTAATTTGATATTAGCCTACCACACGTTGCCATTCTCAACTGAAGTTTATACTCCACCATATTAATAAAGACTTCACAGTGTTGCAGTAACTTTCTTTGGTCACATTATTTAAAGTGTGTGTAGCCTACTGCCAACTCTATTTATCAGCGTAAGTATTTATTAGCGTGAATAGGTTTTAACACATTTCACTGTTCCTTTGTCTAAAATATCCAAGAAAACTAGGGGCATGAGGGCCAGCTGTATAGCCTTTGAAGTTGTTTAATGAAACTTGCTTCCACTCCTTCCCAAAAGATTGTCTGAACATTTCCTTTTGGCAATATGTTCTCATGGAAGTAGTGACAGGTGTGGCACTTGACATTCAAGTCCAAAGTTGATATACTGGTATTGTTTATTATGGTCACATCTGTAAGGAAAAAAATACAGCAGCTTTAAATTAAATTTTTAATTTTTAATTTTGAAGACAGTCTTCAGTAAATTGTTACATTTTCTCTTCGTATAGCCTAGAATAAAGGCTGTAGGCATACTTTATCACAGCTAATACAAAAAATAACCAATCCGCAACCCACACGTTATACCCGTAGGCTATTTCTTATTTTAACATGAGGCTCCTCTATGTTGCGTAATATCCGAAAGAGGAAACTGAAAGACGGAACAAGGAAACGACCTCTAGCCGGATCTTGGTTCCGCGTTCATTCATTAGATGAGCTATGGGAGCTGCATGAGAGGAGTTCCCTGGACTGTTTTCAAGGATTTCGTGTTTTTTTAAGCGTCTCTGTGTCAAGTAAAGCGCGCTGTTAACCCGTGCGACATCGGCAAAGTGAACCGGACCATCGACATGTCGGAGGAAGCAAGTTCTCCGGTAGGTTTTAATTAAATTAACCCAGTAGTTTGCACATGCTTGAAGCTCCTTTAGTGCCATATGTTTAGTTCTCGCTGTGGATGGAGAGCGCCATTTCCGTATGCCCCGTCATTTGGAGAGCGATGATTGGTTAATCCTTTTGTCTGTTTCAGTGCTCAGTTTTCTATTGGACGATTAATAAGAGATGATCTGTCTGTCAAACGTTGACAGATACTCGCTAGTAAAGCAAACGAACAGGTTTAAGGGTTGACGTTGGAATTATACCGTTTTAACCACGTAGTTATTAACCTGCTATATGTTTATAAACTACAATACTATATTGTATGCATCTTTTGTCAACACATTAAAAGCAGAAAAGTAAACTGTTCATCTGCTAAACTTTACTTTGACACTTCCAAACATATGGCAGTTAACTTTAGTATTTTAGCTACATTTATAGCCTAATTCCAGTTTTACGAAATGGGCAGCATTGCTTTTTGGTAGTAGTTTAAATACAATCCACAAAACAAAAAGGATTAGGATAGGATTTTTCTTATTAGACTAGGCTAAATCATGGATGTATAGGATTAAGTGCTGTTTGTTCTACTTCGTACATACCATATGGAAGAGTGTCAACTACTATCTATACCAAAATACTCCATTACAAGTAAAAGTTCTGCATTAAAAATATTACTTTAGTAAAAGTATATTCAGTATATTCATTATATTTTAAGAAAAATGTCCTTAAAGTATCAAAAGTACAAGTAACGTTACTCAATGTCAATATGTATGAATATATACTATTATATAGAAGACTATAGGATTATTAATACTCATGCATTGATATTTAAGCAGCATTTTATTCTTGTAGTTGATTTGAGGTGCAGCTTATTTTTACAGCTCACTAAAGTTTGACTACAGCTGTCAAACAAATGTACTGCAGTACAAAAAATTACATTTTACAATTTCTCAAATTGTGATGACATTTAATAAAACTATTACTCTTTATTATTATTATTATTATTATTATTATTATTATTATTAAACGTACTATTACTCTTATAATGTAAAGTACTATTATTAAATAAGTGTGTACTTGTATTAATGTCCATAGTAAAATGGTTTAATTGGAGTTAATTTCATTGAAAACAAGATGCCTTTATTAAAATCAGTTGTCACATATTGGTATTTTTCTCTGTGACATTTCATAAAGACTCTTTTCATTAGTGTTGTCACCAATCCCTGTACTTTTAAACCATCAGCCAACCACAAGCTTTCAGCCACTCTTACCAGGCATGGCCAATAAAATAAGTGCCCAATGACATTAAATGACACATTAAAAACTAGCTTAGTTTGTACACAGTTGCATATGTTATTTGATATGCAATGTGGTTTGTGTATATTTCCATCAAAGAAACAGAAGGGACAAATATGCTTTAAATGTTCATTTTTTACGTGTATTGTTATATCTTAGTCTATGACAGCTAACCAGTTTTTGGTGGCAGATCATTTAGAAATAAAGCGTTTAACAGGAGAAAAGTTTCTAGCCGCAGACTGCTCTGTATATATAAAAAAAAAACAAAAAAAAACTGTGACCACACCTCATACACAAGACCCTGCTCAAATGCCCCTCCCTGCCTTTTTATAACGGACTCAATGAATTGGCACACTTATCTTTTGGGACCAGAGATATCTTGGGGTGGAGGTCCTGAAGGAGGAGGGGGGGAAATGTCCGGTAAAAAAGACCACTGTTCAGTATCTAGAAGCTATATGACCTCAGCACTGCTCCTTACCAAGACACAGCAGGCAGTCCCAGCCACACAGCGGACACAATAGCCTCCACAGTGCACACGCTCATTGCAGACCGAGAATTATGGAGCAGGGACCTTACAAGTACATGAGGGTGAGGCGAGCAGAGAAAATGCTTGCGCACATTTCTGAGCTAGTTATAGATGTGGTTGTTAATGTGTAGGGCTGATTGAATGACATCAGTAAGAATGTTTTGAAGGTAGTTGGAGGAAAGTGAGTTTAAACTATTTAAGCTGATTTCTCTTTTGTCCTGGCAGGACGGCAGTGGCAAGGTGTGTCGGGTCATTCGGATTGGAACCCGCAAGAGCCAGGTACGGTACTACATTAATTAAATCATGGGTTTAATTTTGATTATGCTTGCTGCTTACTTTTTTAATATGTCACAGAATGTGACTTTTGCATCATTGCCATTTTACATTTTTGTCTTTGGATTCAGGTTTTGGCTCTAATGCTAAGCTATACAGAGCCGAGTCGGTTAAATGTGTATTATCTGATGCACGGCTCCTCCATGCTGGTTTAGATACAGCGGAGCAAGATGTCTGGAGCTCTTCTCGCAGAGATAACATAGCTCTGGCTTAACAATGTCTTTTTAAGATAACTGTCCCTCTTCCAGTTTGTCATACTGATTTGATGGTCACAGGCTCTGTGGATGGGGGATTGACATTTTTACAACTATAAGTACAATCCACCTAAAGTGTGTTCTTCTGTCCCAGTTGGCTCGCATCCAGACTGACAGCGTGGCGGCAAAGTTGAAAGAACTGAACCCTGACATCAACTTGGAAATAGGTGAGGATCATCCCAGGCTTCATTTTCTGCCAGAGAGTCCTCTAGAGGCATGGACGTCTATTCCATAATTGGCAATGTGCAAATTTGAGTTGAATTATTATAATATTTATATACGATGTATACATACAATACATTTATTAACGATTTATACATACAAGTTCTATTCCTCCATTATAAAGACACCTTTTTAAATCAGAAATTGCTGTACAATCAGCCCAAGGTCCGCTTTGACTTTGGCACAAAAGGTCCTGACGTCATTCACACAGGTATTTTAGTTTTTTTACCAAATACTTGTTAAAGGCCCTACAGACCCCTGGGCCACCCACGCAGATGATTTCACTTATTCTGCTGGATTCTGAGCACTCTGTTGGTGTGTACAAACTGTGCTTGATTGACATCTGTCTGACCCCCCTGTTAGTTTTGTTGCACCTGTTCGGTCGGACAGGTTACACCTTTGTTATTCTTATTGGTTCATAGAAATTGGTGCTTGCAGCCATTACTTCAACTATCTTATCTGGCTTCACACAGCCAATGCTTGTTTCTACTTCTAAAGTTTTGTATTGACCTCCAACGTGGCTGCTAGAGGGGGCATTCGATCACCTGAATACCCTAAAAAGTTGTGTTAGACCTGTGTCTTTTGAATGAAACCGGTCATGCATTAGTGTTTTTGCTAATTGTTCCTGATTGATCATATTATTGAATTTTTGTATCTTCTCTCTTTCAGTTGCCATGTCAACGATAGGAGACAAAATCCTTGACACAGCTTTATCTAAGGTGAGGCGTTTTTATGAATTGTCACAAATTAAAGGCTACGTTATAAACAGGCGTGTTCGCCTTCTTCCAACATCTACAAACGGCAGAAAATTCAAGTAGACAATTTATAATTATCATTCGTCATTCATCGTCGTTACTCAAATGAATCCAAGCAAACATGCATGGTAAGGACCTCAAGCTGTCACTGTTTAAATGTAACTACAGTACATTGCAGACTTGTGACACACTCTTTAGGTCCAGTTCATACTCACGACTCATTGTAGGATTAGTGTATGATTCAATGCTTGATGACATTCAATGTGTAAATGGTTGATGTATAAAGAGGTACAATATAATGCGGATCTGCTACTTGTAAATGTCATTTTTCCAATGTAACAGATAAATGTGAAGTTACAATGTAACAGAAAATCACAGTTTGTTTCTTCTTCTTTCGAACGCAGATTGGAGAGAAGAGTTTGTTTACCAAAGAGTTGGAGAATGCTCTGGAGAGGAATGAGTGAGTGTTACCGCTGTCATCTGTGGCTGACACCACACTGGCTTCACACCATTGTTTCACCAAAAGACACCGACCGTTAGGGCTTCTCTGACAGGGGTTCACTTGTGAAGACTTTTGCGTTGTAGCTGTCAGTTACAAATACTATGTGCCAGGACTCAACAAGTATCGATTTTTATGGCAGAAAAATCTCTTTGAAAAAAATGCACTTATCAGACCGTTTCAGGCCATTTCCTCTATCCACAACATACTCTAGGAAAGAAATCCAGAAGAGCATCCACTGAATGCTTCACTGAAAACCCATGCAGAGGGAAAGCCTTTGATTTCCTCAGCCTCAGATGTAGCAGGTGGCTCTGTTCTATAGCTGCCTTGACAATGTAAAACACACACACAGTACTGAATGGCTGTATTATACCATGAGATATAGGTGGAGCATATATGACTGTTCCTCTGTGTCCCACAGGGTTGATCTGGTTGTTCACTCGCTGAAAGACCTTCCCACCACTCTGCCTTCAGGATTCACCATCGGGGCTGTGCTGAAGTAGGTGCACTCACACAAGCAGTGTGCAGTATGTCTATATACATTTGCACTGTATCATGTTATGGTTTATAGGTATAGTGTCAAAGTCAGATATTACTCTTTGTTCATTCTGCAGATCCTTATAGTATGTGGAATCTCATTGTGGTTGTCATTTGACCGGCTGTAAATAAGAAAAAAAGTGTTGCACACTCTGGCTCCATATGCATATCTCTATTTATTCTGACGATGTTTCGGCACCTCAGGCCTTCTTCAAATCAACAATTTGAAGAGCTGTAACCACTCACTGTCCTTTGCACCCGGCTGCTTTTAGGAGAGAAAACCCCCATGATGCAGTTGTTTTACACCCAAAACATATTGGGAAAACTCTTGAGACTCTGCCAGAAAACAGGTACAGTTCTGGAGTATATTTAACTAGCTGTTTTTGTTTTTCACTCCTATGAAAAGTATGGATAACTTTTCTTCTTACTGTGCGTTTGTGTAGTGTGATTGGCACCAGTTCACTGCGCCGCGCCGCTCAGCTGAAGAAGAGATTCTCCCACCTGGAGTTCAAAGATATTGTATCCTTTTTAGGAAGCATTGTTGTCAGTCAGAACATAATGACAGCTGCAGATAAGCTGGGACATATTTAGATGTCACTGCATAACAAACAATCTGTTTAAGAAGCGTAAGGGTGCTAGCAAGCCATAATGGATGTTTGTCTGAAGCGTTTTCCTAAGCTGAGGTCTCTAGCGTGGGAACCTGAACACGCGTCTGAAGAAGCTGGATGAGAAGGCGGACTTTGCTGCCATCATACTGGCTGCTGCCGGCCTCAGGAGAATGGGTTGGGACAACCGGATCAGCCAGGTACAGTTGATCATCTGAAGTCTTCTCTGTGAAGTCTCTCTTAGTCATCATTTGTCATCTAACAGTCAAACTGTCTGATTCTTTCCACTGGTAGATCCTTGGGCCTGAAGACTGTATGTACGCTGTTGGACAGGTAAGAACAGTGAGATGGAAAATATGACTAATCCATAGAAGAGAAGGCTAAATAACAACTAATAATACCACACTATATCCATATGTGTTCTGTGTTATCAGGGGGCTCTTGCAGTGGAAGTTCGGGCCAGAGATGCAGACATCCTGGAGATGGTGTCTGTCCTCCATGACCCAGACACTGTGCTACGCTGCATAGCTGAGAGAGCTTTCCTCAGACACTTGGTACACACACACACACGCTCATTTTTTACATTGTATGAATATGGAAAGCCCCATGTATTCAATTTAACTTTCATTTGTCATTTGTAGGAGGGTGGGTGCAGTGTTCCGGTGGCTGTACACACCGAAGTGAAGGACTCCCAGGTAGGTAGAGGCAGAGACACACACACACACACACACACATACACACACTTTGCATGCATACATATGACCATTCACTAAGCCCCTGCTGCTACGCCTGTCGAGCTTTCTGCAATAAAACACGTCATCAGTGAGTGTTAGATAACACTCATATACATCACAATACTGCACTGTAGTGCAACTTGCACAAACATAGGTTTTACTTACATCTTTATAAATACTATTTAAGTAGTTTTACATTGTTATTCTCAACTTGTAAATACGTTTGTACATTCTCCACTTTGTATTTTTTATGTTCAGTTTTTTAATAGTTGTTCTTGTATTCTATCCTATTTATTATTTCATGTATATTCTATATGTGTGCTGTGTGTCTGATATTTTGCTGCTGTATCTATCTATCTATCTATCTATCTATCTATCTATCTGACAGCACATAATAATGGTGGCAGATTTATCACCAACAATTCTTTGTCATTTATGAAAAAATGGATCCTTGATTTCAGACAGAAGTAGACAAATGCTGTCTTGTCGTTTCTAGCCAGCATCAGTCGATACTGTCACTGGCGGATTTTGATCAGCTATAGCTAGGTAGCTAATTAAACGTTCACTCCATTAGCTGGTTTAAATTGCTTTCCAGCTCACTCGTTGTAGACGAGAACCCTGTAAATGTTCCTTAAATGTGTACTTGTTGGCTAAATACATAATATCATGCTAAAGGACTCAGGCTAAAGCTAACTGGTCCCAGGTACAAAGTCAGCGTCCTCATCAGGTGATGATCCGTGTAATAGACATGGAAATAAAGAAACAATGAACCATTAACTTGTATCTTGTATGCATATCTCTATTTATTCTGACGATGTTTCGGCCCTCAGGCCTTCTTCAAATCAACACTTTGACGAGCTGTAACCACTCACCGTCCTTTGCACCTGGCTGCTTTTAGGAGAGAAAACCCCCATGATGCAGTTGTATAAGTTGCTGGAGTGTAAACTTCCCCAAACCCAATAGACCTTTTTCACGGCAGACATGTTGACATGTCATAGTAGGAAAAGCACAGGTGTATTCAAAGCCATTAATGATGGCTGCATTCCACTTAGGAGAGGTCCTGGTGTTGTGCATGCTCACTCACTGAAATAGCATACACTTGATGGAATTGAGCCATCTTTAAAGTTATCAATTTCAGCTGTGGTCCATAGGATAGAGCTATGTACAGTGTACACTCTGATATAGTAGAATCCAGGACCAGCTCCCACACAGTGGGGAAATACAACACATTCCTAACTTAACATGTAACACGACAAAATAATGTTGTCAGCTGATGTTGAAGGTTGAAGTTGAAACTATTTGATGTGATTCCAGCTCTACCTGACGGGGGCGGTGTACAGCTTGGACGGATCAGACAGCCTGAAGGAAACCATGCAGACTAGCATTGCTGCTGATGACAAGGTAACTGCTGAGTGTATACCGCATGGTCACATTGATGACCATTGTCTGGATTTAAAAAAAACAAAAAAAACCCCACTTTGTCAGACTTCAAAAAGAGACTGGATGGAACATGTAATAAGTATGAAGTTGTGTGTTTTTATATTTGTGTCAGCCATCATATAACCTAGTTTATATCCTTTGCGTTCCACTCCCGGGATTGCTCCGGTGCTGCAGGAAATTCCGCCGGATGCATGTATTTTCCGTTTCCTTCCGCTTTCTTTGTGTTGGAATTTGAAATTCGGTGGATTTATGACTATATGACTATTTTGTATATGACTATTATTGACAGCTCCTCAGATCTGTGCATGGTAAATTGCGACAGCTAGCTAGACTACCTGTCCAATCTGAGTTTTCTCTCGCACGACTATTTTGCAGCGGCTCTGTGCGGAGTTTAGCACCGCCTATGACGATTCTGATTGGTTTAAAGAAATGCCATTAAACCAGAGTACTTTTTCCAAACTAACAAAATGTAAAAAATGTTCGGTAGGTGTTTCTAATTATATACATTTTATGTATATTTATCTTGCTATGAATATGTAATATAAAATATATGAAATACATATACAAAATATCTAATAAATATAGGAAATATTTAAAGTTGAATGAGGGGTGGGAATAAAAGCTTTGTCTTGGTCTCGCTCCATTTCGGACAGGTTGAACATATTGTTTGTAACACTTTATAGATATTGTTGTCCTTTTGGTGTGTTGCTAAACACTTGGTGTTTTTATATTTTATTGTTATGTTTAGTTCGAAATAAAAAGAAAAAGAAAAAAAGAAACTTTATATTGATAATGTGTGTTTGTGTGACAGAGCATAGAGCAGGTGGACGAGCAGTTCCAGCGGGTGGGAGTCACAGCCAGCAAGATTTCTGGTGAAGCCCAGGATGGGGCTGAGCGACTGGGGATCGACCTGGCCAAGTTACTGCTGAGCAAAGGAGCCAAGGAGATCCTGACAGTGGCCAGGCAGCTCAACGACGCCAGATAATCCTCTTCCGGCTCAGGGGCAGGGCTCCGGAGGTGACCAGGTCCTCAGGTGCAGTCAGTCACAGCCTTGTGTCAAGTAAAAACTAGAATTCCTTTTACGTTACACATTTGAAGTTGCGTGAGAAAAAATAAATAAAAGGTGACTTACTGTGGCACCAGGTTATCTCAGTAAATGGCAGATAACATTTTTGAGGATTTTAAACACTACTCGGACCAAAGCTCAGTGTGGTAGAAAGAGTTTACTGGGATTATCAGTGAAAAGCACAAAATGGCCTTTAAATATTGTCGTCAGCTTTTACAGTACCATCACTGGCTGATATCGTCATGGTGAAACCACTTCTTTTTTTTTTTTAAAAACATGTCAGTATAGTAGCGCTATCAGTAAATGGGATGCCACTAAAAATTCAGCATTCTCAAAAAATGTCCCTCACAACCAAGGATGTTTCATCAGCCTCTATTATTGTTCCCCACAAGCAGGTAAACAGAGGAGTTAACCCAGAGTTCTTCTCTCAGCTCTTAGCTGCATTGTCATTTGGAAAAGCTGACTTTTGATGGAACCAAAGATGAGTTTGAGAGCACGTGTTCACATTTTGTGGTTCAGAGCAGCCAACACTACAGTGAAATAGGCCTCGTTGAGGTGTGAAGAGTTATGAAATGCCAATCATAATCTCTGTGGCCACGAGTCGACAGTGACTTTCTTTCTTGAGCTTCTTCCTGACCACAAGTACTTGATCAGACCTCTTCCATGGAAATAATAAAGTGTACTGTACAGTAGGTCTCAGATTGAGTGGTGTTTTATCATAATGGCCTCCTGAAAAATAATTTCACTTCTTCATTCAGCTCATGTTGAATGGAACATTTTCAACTGAGGAGGTTCACTGCTTTTAAGAGTATGTTACAGAGAGAGAATATATTTATTATACATGATGAGAAGCTGGATACTTTTTTTTTTTGTTTACCCCACCTGTGGCCCAGCTAGTGGGGTACAGCTGCTTTGTACTGACCCTAATATGAGATTACTTGTTTAACACTGGAGCAGTCCCGGCATCTGTTTTTAGTTTTCAGCTCAGATATTCTTTTTTATAGCAACAGTTTGTCCTGTTCATGCTTTGCTGATATTGCATCCGTAATGCGATATCACTACAGAATGGCTTGCAGCATCACATTTAGCATCAACTGTGAGCTTGTGATTTTTAAATATGATGTCCAGTTGTGGATATACAATAGTATAATCGATTGACTGCTTAAAATGTAAAAAAGAGAGCACAGCAGCGAACTTACTCATTGGCCTTCGTGTACTGGCTATAGGTTGAATTACTCTTTTGCTAGAGATGCAAACAAATGTTATTTAACTTAACTGAAAAAAATTACAGATTATTTCTATAAACCATCACCAACAGTGTTTTACAGCTGTATTGCTACACTCATTACACTGACTGACTGGCCATTACGGTCTCATTCATTCAGATAGTATGTTTTGGTGTAGTTCTACTAAAGCACTGTTTCATTCACCAAACAAAACAAAAATGACTTATTGCATAATTCTAGCTTCTGCATCTCAGAATTATAACATAGTTTTCTTGTAATTACGAGATGAAGATCTTGTCATCATGGGAAACTATTCTCATAATTATGACTTAGTATCATAATGACAACATCCATATCTCCTAATTATGACATCGGTATCTCGTAATTATGAGATATGGACCTCATACTTACGATACATTTTTCTTGTAATTATTAGACCGTTTCTCATAATTTTCCTTATGTCCTAATTATGAGACTAAGTCATTATTACGAGAATAGATACTTTTGTGAATGCAATGCACGTCTGTATGGTTCATCCAGTTATTCAAAATGTTTGTTTTTATGAAATTAACAAAGAAATGAATGAACATTTGTTTTTGCTGTGCTGTTGTAATATAAAATGATGTACTCCACACATCAAAAACTGAAGTGCCATCAAAAGCAACAGATTTTCAAAAGCAACAGATTTCCAAACTTGTTCACCTTAATGACTCGCCTTAGTTTCTATCAAAGTGCCATCTCAGTAAATGTATCATTTCTGCATATATTTATCATATTGTTTTTTTTTTTCTTCCTTCATTCTGCTTCAGTTTACCAACTGTACAGTTAACGTAATGCCATATTGTACTTCTTTTTTATTTTATAGCTCTCTATTGAATATTATACTTAATTTAAACCTCCTGAGACAATGTGAGGCACTGTTGGCCATATTTGTTTTTCAGCTTTAATTTCTGTATGAATTAACGTAGAATGTTTCAGTATTTAGAATTATTTACAGTACTTCACAATACTCATTGTTAGATGAATCTGTTAATGACAAAATATTCACAAGTTTTTGTTTTGCCAGCCATGTGAACATCGTGTCAAATGAAACCGCTGATGTCAAGAAACAAATGTCAATAAAGCTGTGTTATATCTGTCCATGTTTTTGGTCTTATGTATTGTTATTAATCATATATCAGCATAAAGCTCAGACACATGTTGCAGTTGATTAACACCATAAAATATCAGTTCATACCTACAACAAACTAACGACTAAAAGAATCAACAGGCAATTAAGAAAGTTGTTAAAATTAATTCGGGGGGGACATGAATGTCTGAATCAAATTGCAAAGCATTCGATAGTTGTCGAGACATTTCAACCACAAATGTCAACCTGCTGGTGGCGCTACGTGTCACCAAAGTTATAAGGATACAATGCCTAGGAACCAATGACATGAATTGATGGTGATTGGACAGTTGTGACATGGTCAAGAGGAACCTAAATTATTGTATTAATGCAACAGATGATTTTATTGTTCAGCCAAATACCTCATTATGAAATAATTCAAGAGCTGGCCAGTTACTAAATTGATCTATAAAGATGGTACAAAGCCTACTTTATGAGCATAGTTGTTGGTCTAACTGCAAACCCTCAGCAGGTTGTCCGCATCATGTCCCCTTATCCAGTAAAACTGCAGCCTTCCATACTGGGTCGTCCCAAATGGATTCAAAGTGAAGAAGCTCTGTTGGGAGGCCATTGGGATCACACGGTGGAGGTGAAAGGATGCTGGTTCTAGAGTGTCTTTCATCTGGATCTCTTGCACCACTCTCTGATGTCCTGTTGCCTGGATGGTTGCCGCAAGTTGTCTGGCATTGGAAGACTTGGCTGGATGCTCTCTAGCGGCCAACTGTGCTACCCATGGAGAACAGAAGTCTTGGAGAGTGTGTATAGCCTTAGAATCAGCAGGAGGACAGAAGCCTTTGCGAGCCTGTGTAGCCTCAAAATCAGCAGGAGAACAGACGCCTTTGCGAGCTTGCGTAGTCTTAGAAGTATCTGGGTGCTCAGCAATGGTGGAGCGTTTTCCAAGGCGTGACGAGTTCTTGGTGCCAACTTTCAATTTTTTATAGAGCTCCAAGACTTTTTGATCAAGGGTTACCTGTAGTTGGTCTCTGATGATGTTATATTTAGTCGAAGACAGGAGGAACCCTTTATCTCTCTTTATCTCTCGCTTTATTGGCGAGCATTTAGAAGGCCCAAGGTCTAGTTGGGGTCGGGGATCCTCTGGGGTTGAAGGAGGAGCCTTCAGGGGATAAGGAGTCATGTGTCCGGGCTCTATAGGTGGTATGTACGAGGTTCTGGGTTCTAGGAGTATGGAAAGGTACATGTAATGCAAAGAATGTGAAATTTCAAGAGTGGCGATTTAAATACTGTAAGAACAATGGGCCTCAGGCAAGAACATTTTCGTATTCTTGTCCTAAACATCTCATCACCTCCTCTTTCTGCGATGTTTGCTTGTACAAGTGTCATCAAGTTGGATTCTGCAAAATCACTTAATTAAATCATGTCATGGGAATGAATATGTGATGCTGTGCTTTGCTTTGACCCAAGTGCTAGCATTGCACAAAATACGGCGGTAGCCGTTTGGGATGTCATTAGTTTTGTAACTATTTGGTCATAAATCAAAGTACAGTACTGGAGAAATTAAGAATTTGGCCTGATGATGGTGCTACTGTAAATATTGATTTCCCTGTGTGATACACGAAAATACATCTCATTTTACAGTAGGTCAGTGATGTTACATTGTCCGGTCACACTGATAATTTTACATTAGATCTTTTTATATTGTTTTATTTTAGTTCATTTTGGTTACACATTTAAACTACAAATTCATTCAGATTAAGATTTTATTATTCTCAAGCGAAACAATGACTCATACAGCAGGTCTGGACCACTCATGAATTTTGTTCGCACCGGAACTGTTGAATAAGTTCTCTTAAAACACTTGGATTTCCCACTTAAGAAAACTGTTGTCTGTACTTGCATGAGGCTCAATGTCTTCATGCATTGAATGAATATATACAGTATGTAGTCTTGATGAAAGTTACCTCGCTTTGGGATGACAGCATCTACAGACACCACAGGACTTTCCAATGGAGGCTCCGGCCACTCTATAGAAATTGTAACATTTTTCCAAAATGAAAAATATAAATGTCTCAATGTTCAATGTCTTCATGCATTGAATGAATATATACAGTATGTAGTCTTGATGAAAGTTACCTTGCTTTGGGATGACAACATCTACAGACACCACAGGACTTTCCAATGGAGGCTCCGGCCACTCTATAGAAATTGTAACATTTTTCCAAAATGAAAACTATAAATGTTCACTACTTCAGGCAAAAAAATAACCATCTCAAATGCCACATCAACATTTGCTAGTACCTTTAGGAATTAAACTGGATGTTCTTTGTTTATCGGACACAGAGTATCTCTCTGTGCCCGACTGGATGGGAGGTGTGATTGTTTCATGAAGCTTTGTGTGTTCCGTTTGCTCTCTGAGTTGTTTAGGTCCATTTTCAGGACAGATGGTTGGTCTAGAAAAAAACATACACATTTTACATACTTTCACAGTTGTTATGGGGACTTATATAACTTGCATAAGAAGTTCTGAATAATTGGAAACCATCATTCAGTTTTAACACTTACAGGAAGTTCACAGTCTTTCTTGGATTAAATGTTGAGCTGACTTCTTGCCTTTGAGGCTCCACATTCATTTGTCCGTCTTCAAATGTTTTCAGCTGGTTCTGCAGAGTAGTGTTAGTGTTTATCTGCGTCAGAAGGACATATCTTTCCATCTTGCGTTCTTCCTTCTCTTTCTTCTCATCCGCCCTTTCCTTTTCCTGCACCTTTGTCTTTTCCTTCTTGGCTTTCTCATTTTTCCCATCTTCCTTTTTGTCCGTTCTCCATTTCACATCATCTGTCTTTTCTTCCTCTTCCTCCTCATCTTGTGTGAACCAGAAAACTCTTGTGCTCACATGTTCCTCATCATTTGCTGTGCATTTATTTACCTGATGAGAACTATAAAAGATGTCATCCCAACAGTACACCTTGTTAAGATCCTTTCCCTTCTTCCTCCAGTTTCGGATGACAGAGTTGGGGATGTAGCCATCTGGAGCTATGGGCCATTTCAGAGGCTCCATGTTCACATCAATAGTTTGAGACATACTGTGATATTTGGCCCTCTTCATAGGCTCCAGACTCTGTACTCAACATCTAGCTGTAACTGCATAACAGTTAGATGTCATTGTCAAAGAGAAAATAAGATAAAGATATTTTGGAAAATACATTTGCTGTCTTGCTGAGTTTTAGCTAGATGAAAATACCACTCTCATGTTAGCTTAGCTCAGCATGAAAACTGGAAACAGCTAGCCTAGCTATGTCTGAAGGTAACAGAATCTGCCAGCACCTTTCAAACACACGTTTTACCGTAACACATCACATCTCATTTAACCTGTAAAACAACCCTTGCAATGCCTTGGCTAGGCACAATTTTGTTACATTTAGACAGAGCCAGGCAAGTTGTTTCCAGTCTTGGTATTAGGGCTAAGCTAAGCTAACTGGCTCCAACTTCATATTTTATCAAACAAACATGAGAATGGCATTGATCCTCTCCTCTAACCATCGAAAAGAAAGCAAATAAGCATTTAATTGCCATTATTATATCAGACAAATACATTCTTTGTAACTCACCAGGATTACCTCCCTTTTTTTAGCAAGTTCTTCCTGCTCCTCAGGAGAGGAGGCCTCCCTCAGTTCTGCTGTGATCCATTTATATTTTAAATTTAAACAATTCAATTGGAATTTTAACAACACATTTACAAAATGGAACTCACAACAGGTTACCATTCCAAAGATAGTAACTAGGGTTTGTGGGCTTGAGGTAGTACACAAATAATTGATCTAGTAAAAGGAAATAAGTACAGCAAAACAAAACAAAAATTACAAATGACATTCAGTACATAAGACTCTTGTTTTCACAGCTTTGGAGTTTAGGTAAGACTTGATGAGAGTAAAGTCACTGTTAGGTTGAGTGCATATGGGATTTTGCTAATGAAGAAATACCATTGACAAACATTGTCATTTCATTGGTATATTTACTGTTTTTATAAAGTAATCAAGTTCACATCAAAATGTTTGACTGAAGGTACAGTCCTAAAATAAGTGAGTTCTAGTTTCATCTTTTTTTGCGACTGAAGGAGCAATGAGTGTCCACAGATAAGTTGCATTTGACAAAGATTGTAGGCCTTCACATTTGGAACGTTAAGACCAGAAGCAGCTACAAGATTACGTCATTAAAAGCCTGACTGCATTATGCATTTGAGCTTTACCTTGTAGAGAGAGTTTAATCTGCTAGCTGGCTCAGATAAATGATATCTCCAGCAATGAAAATACCCAGATTTGTTCAATAAAAATGTGTTAATAGCATCCTTAATTCCTACAATAATGATCACATTGTTGTCTATGGTTTTTGTATTCCATTTTTGCCTTTTTCAAGTTTTGTTGGCCAACCTTCACCTTTTTGTGAATCCTGCCTACCATCTTGGCACCCTTTTCCATCCAGGCTTCACAACACTGATTTCATAGAAGGTGTGTGATTTTAGCAGAGAGCGAAAAAGGTTTCCAGACTTGTACATGTTTGTGTGAGCTGTAGAAGCAGTGCTGGGCTCAAAACCATTCCTCTGGATGACAATAACCTTCTGGTATTATCCAGTATTAGAAATACAAAAAGGAGGTCGACCTTTATTGGATTTGTACTCCTTTACAGTATTTGCAGCGTAGGGTGCACCTGTTGTTTTATAATGTTATTGCTATGGAGAAAAAAAAAAAAAAAAAGCTTTTATTTTATGTTCAATCAGAACAAAACCAAATGAACACTATCACACAAATCATAGAATGGCACGTCATGTCAATGGCATTCAAAATATGAAAATATAAGCGCTTTTTAAAAGGGACAACTGTTCTCTTTAACTCAATGCTTCACATCACAACAGAAGATACATTCAGAACAGAAATAGCATACATGAAGCCTACAGACACACTTCATCTTAAATTACAAATCAACAAATATAGATATCAAAAGAAGTAACTTTAAGTCAATTGCTGTACATGTTTGGTGATATATTCAGACAATAAATAAAGACAACAGGAACAACATGGCTTCTTCCTCTTTCACATGCTCTCTTCTGGTTTGTAACTCTTTAATACAATAAATGCTGCTCCAGTTTGTTGTGATGAAAATGACATTTAATTCAAGAGAAAACCTTTTCATATTTCTGTAACACCTGCATTATTGCATCCCTGTCAGCAAAGCAAAGTTGCAATATAGCCATTTAAATGAATTTAATGATATAACTGGTAATGGTCTGCAGATCAAATAAACAGGAAGATGTTAAGATGGTTGTTTTGAGCTCTCTGGTTTTTTTCCACAAGATTGAGTAGATTGACTACACAGATGTAAGCATCAAATCAAATGTCCCTGAATTCATGTGTTTTTCCCTGAATGAAGTTAAAGATGAGGATTCAAAAGGCTTTTTTTCCCAGTGAAGATTTCCAAAATGGCCAGATTTAAATAATGTTTCCGTAAGGAGAGCAGGACCAACTCAAGTTGTGCTGCAGTCATGAGAGTTATGTCATGCTCAAATAGCTACAACCTCTCCTTTTTGATATTTAGCAAAGGGTAGTGTGAAGTGCTCAGAATGCTCTTTACATTTATAGTTTGACATTTGTCTTCTTTGAAATATGCATATATTAGTTGAGAGTTTAATGAGAAGATTGATATCAATCTCATGTTTTTGTATTAAGGTTCCCTGTGGAGTTTCCTTGTAAACAAACAAAAGTTATATTTATATTTTGTGTTACTATCCAAAATGCATTGTGTGTATAGTTAACGTCTAACAAATGTGTTGAACGCATTTCCTTACACATTGTTGACTTACAATTTAACAACCATAATGTATAAATGCAGTTTCAAAGCCCTCTTCTCACTACTGAGAATACATATCAGGTGGCGAGATACTGAATAAAAGTCAGTGGTGCACGCAGGATTCTCCAAGATGTCATGGTGATCTTTTGGCATGAGCCATACCTAATTATGACAAACTGTATTTATTCTTTCATTGTGAAGCTACAAAAAGGCGGGCAATGAAATGGGACACAACTTGTTTTTCACAATTTATCTTTCATTTTTTTGTTTCTTTTATGATATCTAAATAAGTGAGCGATGTGCATCAAGTATCAGCCTGAGCGAACAGTTTACAACTGACGTGGCTTACAGCTTCTTCTTTTTCTTCTTTTTCATCTGCAGCTACGAGTGGGCAGGCGGTACATCAGGGGACATCACTTTAATTCCAACAGGCACTCACAACGACACAGTCATTCAATCAACGGTTTTCAAAGCTGCATATATGTACTGTATGTCTTAAATGCAGTCAACACCTGAGATACCGAGCATATATTCTTGCATGCTGTTAATATTTTTGCTTGTAACATCAGAAAGAAAGGTTTATAAATAAATAAAAAATGCAACTGGAAGACTATTTTTCAAAATATGATTATATACAGCTACTCTGAAACCTTGAACAACATTTAACAAACGCACACTAAAAATGTGCTTGACCAGAATCAAGAGGCTACTGTATGATTGTCATTAGTGCAGGTTGTGCTGTTATAGTTTTTTTTTTTTACATACACTACATGAATAGCAGAAGACACTGCTGTACTGGATGTGCTACCAACATAGAGACAACATGTGGGTAGCATCAGGAAAAGTCCCTGATGAAGCCAGCACTGATATGTTTTCCCTTAGCCACTGTAGTAGGGCAAGCAGGGCAAATGTAAGGTGAAATGCTGCTGGGGTCTGTGTAGGAGAGCAGTGCTGTTATGAAATAAAACTCTCTTTACAAATTCTCAACAGTCTCATTCAATTTTGTGAACTAAGCACAAACTCAAATGCAAATCAGATGTAGTGGACACATATGCAAACTATTAGTTATGATTGTCCTAAAAGTCAACCTGCAACTGCCAGTTTTTAACGCAACTAAAGGTCTATGGCCACTCTAGCAACCCATTAAGACTGTAATGTGCATTACACACCAGAAAACACAAATGCTGAGACAACTTTGTTAGTGTGCTGCAGGAATGAGTCCTAAAACCTTGAAATGAGTTAGCATTGTTGCACTTCCGGTTCCCTTGTCTCAAAGTCAATAGGTTTTTAGAATGTTTTTTTGGGTTAGATGCCTGAAATAAGGTCTGTGGTTATGAGAATTGTTCTACAACATAAAACACGTCGGTAAATACCCCACTCAAAAGCGGTTGCTAACAATTGGTTAAATAAGACTACAGAGGTTGTTCAACGTCATGACACCGTACGCAAAATACGCAAAATCAGTTTGAAGCTTGTGGTGGTGACGTTGCAGTCATGCAAACCAGGGTGATGCTTAGGCCTACTTGCTAGTTGGCTTACAAAAATGTGTCAACCCTACAGTACTCTATTAGATTCTTCATATAACTGGGGCTAATAAAACTGCCATGATCTTACCCAAATCAAAAATGGTTGACAGTATCCTCTGTAAAAAGGACATGCTAACACAGCAGCATGTTATCAGGCTTAGATGTTGAATGCTAAGATTTAGCATGTGATATATATTGGAACTAAGCTTAGAGTACAGCTGAGTCATAATGTTTGCATACAACCATGTTTGCATGGTTCATGCTAATAACTCATGCTAACCCTAATACAAACACTTGTGTTAAAATGTTTACTTTGAACCGGTAATGCTCGTTTTAGCAATGTAGACGTTTTATTCTAACTTTAGCATGTTAAAATGTGTATTTGTATGTTGCAATGTTAACATATTAAAACAATGACATGCTGAGTGTGGTCAGACACAGCTTATGTTTAACATTAGCTAGCTACATTTAGGCAAGTAAACCAATTAGAGTTTAGAGTTATACAGTTCATATTTAGGGAACAAAAACTTTTTGGCAGACATTAGCTGACATTTTTCAGTGAAAATTAACTTAACTGACGAGTTAAATATAAAACCTGAGTCCTCCTAGCTGAAAATACAGATAGCTAAAATCTCGACTTCCGCGCGTTTGCTTTTCATGGCATTACTTCAGTGTCACTCTTCTACCAATAGTCCTGCCCCAGCAACCCTGAAACACATCCTGGTGGGTTGCAAGACCAGCCTTACTCAAGGCAGATACACCTGGCGCCATAACCAAGTGCTGAAGTGCCTGGCTGCTACACTGGAGAGTAAGAGGGTAACCGTCAACGCCATGCCCCTAGAAGCCCTGACTACCTTCCGGCAACCAACATCCTTCATCCGGGAAGGGGAGAAACGGTCGACCAACCGATCGCCTCCAGACTCATGCCCACTGAACGCAGCCCGGGACTGGGAAATGCAGGTAGACTTAAGTCAGAGGCTCACCTTCCCCCCCGAAATTGCAGCGACCAACCTGCGCCCAGACCTGGTCCTTTGGTCCAAATCCTGTCGACGTGTCTATATAGTGGAACTGACAGTCCCTTGGGAGGAAGCCATCGATGAGGCATTTGAAAGGAAAAGGTTGCGATATGCAAACTTTGCCGAAGCAGAAGACCAGGGGCTGGTAGTGGGCTGCAGGGGCTTTCTAGCTAGTTCCACCACAAGGCTACTAAAGGAGGTTGGACAGGCTCAGCGGAAGACCATCAAAGATCTTGCAACTGCTGCTGAAAGAAGCAGTCACTGGGTGTGGCTGAAGCGGAAGGAGACTGTGCTGCCAAGTGACCTCATGGAGCCTCCAGTGCGACACACACCCAGGTCTGATCAGCCTGCGGTGGGCCAGCCTCGGGTGAGGGTGTATTGTGATAAAAGGCCGAAACACCCAATGAGGCCGGGGTGCACAACTGATGATGTGTCGTATTGGAGGCACCAGGCGGTCATCCCCCAATCCAACCCCACCCAAGAAGACATCTCCAACAACAGCGCTTGTGCTGAATTATCAAGGGTTTCTAACATCTAGTCAGAGTAAACATACTGCTTTCTTAATGTTATACATGCCTGTTGGTAAGAAATTATTTTTCCTACTAGTCACACAAAAAGCACACTGTTATATGTTATAAAATGTGCTAATTTCACAAAATGTTCTGAGACTGAGATGAAAATGTCTACACATAATCCAGCTGGATTTCAGTCAGTGAAAGCTCTCCCACACAGTGCAGCTAACATCCATAGTGCCCAAACTAACGTCTCCCTCAATCAACATAGCAATGCAAAGACATTTGAGATTGGACAATTATTGTTGAAACCAGCCATAGAGTCAGTCAGTTCACCAACCATTCACCGGCTGGGACTGGGCTCCTCATGTTCAGGCAGGAAGCTTCTTCAGACCGTCACTGCTAAGCCACTAGCTGTGTAAAGAGGCTGAAAAGAGAAAGGTTCCAGTATTTTGGGGGCACTGGTCTGAAACGTGTTACAGCAGTCAATGGGAGAGAGCACAGTATGAACAGGTTGGACGGAGATCAGATCAGATGTCATTCTTGCAGAAGTGTCTCCCGCCAGTCAAAGGAGTGGTTTGGCCCATGTGTGAGGGGGAGGATGGGAGGGTCCACTAACTGCCAAACCCCTGTGTCTCCCTGCTCCTCACACGAACAGAAGCCCAGGTAGGGGATCTAAGGACCAAGCAGAGGAATTAATCAGTCCCTCCAGAAAAATGCGATTATGCGATCGCATAATTCAATGCATAATCAGCCAAAGTCCGCATATTTATGCAGGGGGCGCATTTTACAGTTACAGTAATAATGATTTACAGTAATAATGGTACATCATCATATGGAATCCAATCAAAAAATGTTGTATGGTAATATATTAAGGCTTCATCATCATAGTGTTGTTTAAGGACAGTGATTGTTCAAAATCTGTTAAAAAACTTATTAAGTACTAAGTCTTTCAATTCCATGCTACTTTATATTTCTACTTTACTACATTTTAGAGGGAACTACTCCACCACTTTTATCTGGCCCCTATAGTTACTTTGCTGTTTAATATTTTACATTCTTTACAAAACTTCTAAAACATGATTAAAAAAAATAAAACCTCCCTCTTATCAAGTCATTTTAGTCCTATAGTCCGTTTTATTATCTTATGAAATTGGAGAAATATCTGCCAGTGTAGAAGGACTATTTCAATCTGTTTTCAATGCAAATCAACTTTTTCAGAATACTAGTGTCCCTTATTCTTTTCTGTTTCAGGATACATAGGATGTATAACTTCTTTAGAGGGAGTTTAGTCTGGTAGGAATCCACAAACACCACAAATATGACTGTATGTCACTAGTTGTGAGCATGCGAGAACAAGCATGGGACAAGGGATCAGTTGCCTCCTTGTTTATCAAGTCAGGTCAGAGTGGTCGAACTCAACAAGCTGGAGTTTGAAACTAATTGTAATATGTGCTTTCAGTCACAGAAGAAGACATGTCGTAAATAGAGCAGATTTTTAGTGGTATAAACCATGGCTTGTAATATAACTTTTATGGTGTCGCACGTGTACGCATTCATCCGTTCAGATTGGTTATTTATTTCCTACAATGTGGGAATGCAACATTATCTTTTGTGTCCTTTAGCTGACAAATAAAATTACATTCTTGAGTATCCAAACATGCTTCTGATGTCTTTTGGTGCTAAAGATTTACTAAAAGCACCTTCCATTTGGAGATTCAGTCTACTGCTCAGGAAGCTTCTTCAGACCGTCACTGCTAAGCCACTAGCTGTGTAAAGAGGCTGAAAAGAGAAAGGTTCCAGTATTTTGGGGGCACTGGTCTGAAACGTGTTACAGCAGTCAATGGGAGAGAGCACAGTATGAACAGGTTGGACGGAGATCAGATCAGATGTCATTCTTGCAGAAGTGTCTCCCGCCAGTCAAAGGAGTGGTTTGGCCCATGTGTGAGGGGGAGGATGGGAGGGTCCACTAACTGCCAAACCCCTGTGTCTCCCTGCTCCTCACACGAACAGAAGCCCAGGTAGGGGATCTAAGGACCAAGCAGAGGAATTAATCAGTCCCTCCAGAAAAATGCGATTATGCGATCGCATAATTCAATGCATAATCAGCCAAAGTCCGCATATTTATGCAGGGGGCGCATTTTACAGTTACAGTAATAATGATTTACAGTAATAATGGTACATCATCATATGGAATCCAATCAAAAAATGTTGTATGGTAATATATTAAGGCTTCATCATCATAGTGTTGTTTAAGGACAGTGATTGTTCAAAATCTGTTAAAAAACTTATTAAGTACTAAGTCTTTCAATTCCATGCTACTTTATATTTCTACTTTACTACATTTTAGAGGGAACTACTCCACCACTTTTATCTGGCCCCTATAGTTACTTTGCTGTTTAATATTTTACATTCTTTACAAAACTTCTAAAACATGATTAAAAAAAATAAAACCTCCCTCTTATCAAGTCATTTTAGTCCTATAGTCCGTTTTATTATCTTATGAAATTGGAGAAATATCTGCCAGTGTAGAAGGACTATTTCAATCTGTTTTCAATGCAAATCAACTTTTTCAGAATACTAGTGTCCCTTATTCTTTTCTGTTTCAGGATACATAGGATGTATAACTTCTTTAGAGGGAGTTTAGTCTGGTAGGAATCCACAAACACCACAAATATGACTGTATGTCACTAGTTGTGAGCATGCGAGAACAAGCATGGGACAAGGGATCAGTTGCCTCCTTGTTTATCAAGTCAGGTCAGAGTGGTCGAACTCAACAAGCTGGAGTTTGAAACTAATTGTAATATGTGCTTTCAGTCACAGAAGAAGACATGTCTTAAATAGAGCAGATTTTTAGTGGTATAAACCATGGCTTGTAATATAACTTTTATGGTGTCGCACGTGTACGCATTCATCCGTTCAGATTGGTTATTTATTTCCTACAATGTGGGAATGCAACATTATCTTTTGTGTCCTTTAGCTGACAAATAAAATTACATTCTTGAGTATCCAAACATGCTTCTGATGTCTTTTGGTGCTAAAGATTTACTAAAAGCACCTTCCATTTGGAGATTCAGTCTACTGCTCAGGTAAATAAAACAAAAACTTTTTGAACATTTTAACAACTTGGTTTAAGTTAATTTTTTCTTCTTCTTTTTTTCATTTATACACATGGATTCCTTTCATCTCTGCAGTTTAAGGTGTGTACTGGTGTATTTGCACATCCAGCCACAATGGCCATAGGGAGAGGAACTAAATAAACCAGATGGAAGTAATGATGGATGGATAGGAAAGTGGGATGTAGAAAAGTAAAAACAATCAGATACACTAGATAAAAGAAAGATATACATAACAGACCTTTCGGACTACT
Source organism: Sander vitreus (assembly GCF_031162955.1). Lineage (NCBI taxonomy): Eukaryota > Metazoa > Chordata > Actinopteri > Perciformes > Percidae > Sander > Sander vitreus. The sequence goes on along the minus strand of NC_135857.1, from coordinate 28,791,853 downwards.
TGGATGAAGTCCTTGGCGCTCTGTGGGCCGCGGCCCTGCAGCTGGCGTGTGCAAGCCTCTAAGGAAGAAGCGTGGGCAACAATCAGCACGTTGTTTCCTATGGAGAGTTGGAAACCAGGCAGGATGCAACATCAGCAGTGGACAAACAATGAAGTAAAAGTTCACCTCCACAGGCTCAACAACCTCTTCCAGATGCTCCAAAAGCTCTGCAGTGTGTCTCTTACCAGTGTTTTTACAGTCTGACAGGATATCTTTGGTCACTTGGTAGCTCCGGCTCATGTAGTTTTCATAGGATTCAGACACAGTGAGCTTGCTGACTGGCATCAGAGGTCTATATGGAGGCAAACACCAAATATTAGAAAGCTAATGGCACATATAAAAAATTGTGTTGCAGTTGTTTTATACAACTATACAACTTGAGGCATTTGTTGGAAGTGCACTGTAGTTTGGGCGTGTTTGGGGTTGTTTTCAGTGAATGTATTCAGTGTATGCACTAAATATTGTGTGGATCATCACACTACACACACACAGAGGAAGAACTGGGAAGCGGGTTCAGGATTTTACCATTTTGTTTAGAGAGGCAAACAGAAAAATTGCAAAAAGCAAGCAAAGGATTTATAATGAAACAAGACTAGGTTGAAACTTTATTATGGTTAAAAGTACTTAATTGTGGCAGCATTTTCACGTGAAGGTATGGATATTAAACGTTCATCTGCAATTTTCTGTAGTTATCCCAGTAATATTTGTTCTCACAGTGTACTGAAGTAGCACATCACATGACATGGTTAAGCTATGTTTGAGTGAAATAATTAAGGACTGCTTTAATTTAAATTCAACATTATAATCATGTTATTTGCAACAATTTGTTGTTATGGCTTACTCATCTAAAGTGTTATTGTGTAATTAATGTTACTTTGTTAAACACAACAGACCTAGGTTGTATCCCATGACATATGAACATGCCCACAGCCTTTAAATGTTGGGTATTACGGAAAAACAGAGCAAGACAACTTTCCTTCACAAGAAGGACTTTGTTTTGCCTCCAGGGCCGAAGTTGATGCTTGTAGCATTTATTCATTGACAAACTGAAACCTACACTCATTACAACTTGACAACTTAACTGTTAATTTCTTCTCTGCTCTGATCGCCAACAACTGTCTGGTCACTACGCTACGTTTGTAACATATGCATCAAACTGTGTTAACGCCATACAAATATAGGACTGAAACACTGCATGTTTGAGACACACATACAGGAAAATAGAAATGTATACAGAAAAAAAAGAGTGGCACCAAAAATGGTGATATTTTAGAGCTTACCCTAAATTTGTAGGCTTTGAGGCTTTTTGGGTCGCGGTTTGCAGGAAGGGTAACAAACACGTTAGAAACGTAGAAACAACGACCGCATTTGTATTGAGAAAGTGGATCAGATGATTATTCGCAGAGGCAAAGAAGTCCCCAGCGGAAACACTGTCGCATCGTTCCATTTGAAAAGAGCAACGCTCAATGGGGAAACTCCAACTGCACTGACCAATAGTGTCACTCATTTAGTGACAGACTTTCATGTTTATCGGGCTGGCCCCTGTTTTGCTGCAGTCCAACCAAAAAGCCCACAGTCAATGATCAGCGGCTTTTATAACCTAGTTTCCCTTGTGGGTATCACGGTTAAATCTCCTGTCACATGGCACTCCATGTACATGCTTCTGTTGACAATACATGTAATTAAGATTCAGAGCTATAGAGCCAGTTAATAACCAGCTTCATGATACCTGTTATTATCCAGGATCACCCATGTTAGGTTCAGTTAAGCCAGGCAGCTCAAAGAGAGTCAGACCATTGCCTTTGTGACTGATTATGTGAATGCTACACATTTCCCAACAAATATATGCAACATAAAATAACAACTCTTTAAGATGCTTGAGTCAAAAATGCCAGATAATACAATAAATTGGCATTTCTGGTACGCAAACATCTAGGTATCATTTTGTAAAAGTAGATGAGAAGTTTTGCAGATGACAAATACGTTTACATGATTAATAACTCACATTAACTTGTATTAATTGAAACAGGTGTGTTCTGCCTTGTAAGTATTACCTGTATGTTGTGTCCACACTGAAGTGGGCTGCAGCCAGGTCAGTGGGAGGTATCCATGCAGGCAGGGAATTTCCAGAAACCCACTTGGTCCATTCAAAAAGCCCCGGTTCCACTCGCACCTTCAGCTTACCGTCCTGCTGCAGACCTGTTTACATAAACACAATTCATTGGAAAAACATGGGTTCTTTGTGGGACCCCCATGAGTTGTGAATGTTGGAGCATCACCCATCCATGATATTTTTTTCGATGAGACTCTTCTTACCTTTCAGGATGTTCTGTGCAGTCTGAACACATCGCAGAGAGGGAGAGCAGTACACAAAGTCTATCACTGTGTTACTCTCTAATAGGGCTTCACCTGACAAAGCAAATATTAAGCACACACATTTCATAAACAAAATGACAGACTGCCCTTTAGTCCTCTGACACCAGATGTAGTGCATCATTTAGATCTATATTGGGGACGTACCCACTATTCGAGCCTGAGTGGATCCAAACACAGTGATGGGAGCGTCCATGTTGTAATCTCTCTGTCCTCCCCACAGCGGCAAACTGGGAGGCATGTTCAGATTGGAACGTACATATCTACCTGCAGAACAACAAAGCACACATTGTCAAATGTACAGTGGTTTCTTTAATGTGCAGTACTTTTGCTTATTCCTATTGTCTACCTATACCTTCGACTTCTCACCTTTAGTGTCGGAGCAGAGGGAGAGCCACTGTTTGCCAAAGACCACATCCATCCTCTCACCGTGCCGACAGACAAAAAGTGTCCGCTTGGGCTGCCTAGAGTGACTACCACTAATCCGCAGGACCTGCTGCAAATAAAAGGCATCAGTAAATTGCTTTGTGAAAATGTGTATACATTTTTTAAGATTCTTTTTTATGTGGCATTTATTTTTACGGATGACAGTGTAGAGGCAGAGACTGGAGATATGGAGAGAGAGAGAGAGAGAGAGAGAGAGAGAGAGAGGGGTATGACATGACATGACAACAAATGTCCCAAAGCTGGAATCGAACATGGGATGTTGTGGTAACTTGGCATGCACTGCTATCAAGGCACTCTGCAGATACAAAGCTACAATATCATGTGAATCTTGTTTACGTAAAAGTCATGAAACAAATGTACCTGCATTGGATGACAAATGAGACTGAGGGAGGGTGTGTCTCCAGGACTGGTGTTGTCAGGGCGTCGGCTGTCCAGCAGCGCATCAAACATCCCTCTTTCCTTGCTGGTTTTGTCACTGGGCCCACAGCTGAAGAATGAATGGGAGCTGTGGTGGACGAGCAGAACAGACATCCAGTATGCAGTACAAACTAGATCATTTCTTTCTTTCGGCAAATTATGAAAAACTGGTCCATGGAGTATGTTGGCAACAGCTACAACAACTTTTTGATATATGGTGTATTTGTTTATTTGGGGTTTGTTTTTGTTTAGAGCTTCTTTTTAGAGCCGATATTTGCTTATCACAGATATATCGGTATTGCTGTACATGTCGGACGATATGTAACAAGAAATTGCAGTACAGAAATTCCAAACTAGGTTTGAAGTAATTTAGAAACAGCATCGCCATTTAGTGATTAAAAAAAAAAAAAAAAAATAATGAAAATCAAGAGGGTTCATCCTCCAGGAAGGATGAATGTGCTCAAAATGATATTTCTTGTGTACAAGAGGACATTTTGATCTGATGGTTGCATTATGAAAGATCAAGGGGTCACCATAGTTATTAGGAATCACCCTCTGGGACCCACTGTCCACAGTGACTTGTATGATAATCAGGTCTACAAAGTTTTGGATACCCTTACATCCCCATCCCGAGCTTGGGAGATATTAGGCAACTGTTTTAAAGACATTAATAAATACCTACTTTATTCTCGTCCCGTGTCAAACAGGTGTTTTCTGTATATTTTTTTTAATCATAATGTTGATGTTTTTTATCCGTTTATCTTGTTTAGTTAATTAAGACCACCTCTTGTGCCGGTGTGAGGTGCTCTGCTCACCCATGGAAGACCCAGGTGTTGGACTCATCGGCCAGGCTGACATAGTTCTCAGGCAGCAGGCCAGACAGCCCAGAGGCCAGCGAGGTCCCGTACACCCAGCCCTCACTGGTACTGCCCTGATCCACTGGAGACATGAAGACAAAATCACCAGGAACCAGCTCCAGCTCATCCTCATTCTGAGGCAAGTAGGGGTACATCACCCGCAGGGTCTGCAGAGGCAATTATTTAGTGACTTATTGACATTTAGAACTAATAATCATGTGTCAATTTGTTGTGATGCTGTTGGTTAATATATATCTGTGACCTAGAAGCATGCATTGTTAGTATGAATATTAGCCACCTCATGGTTTGCAAAACGAATGTCCCGGGAGAACAGGACTGCCAGCCAATCACAGCCTAGCTTGACTTCGATGCCCTTGGCCAGTTTCTCCAGTGATGGGAGGTGATTGGTGGGGAAGTTGTAGGCCAGAGTTACGTGGAGCTGCTTCTTATGAGGCTCCACATGGACCTCTGGAAATAAAAGATGAGACAGGCCTTTGTTTTACGTAGTATGTTACACCAACAATTTACCATAAGAAAATGCTAAATCAGCAGTGTTTCTTATTATACAAAAGTGAAAAACATTGAGATCAAGAAGTTGCAGTCAGGTAAAACTGCTCAAAGCATTAGAGATGACCACATCAGATTTGGATGACACGCTCTAATCTTTCTCTTTACCAGAAGCAAAGATATGAGTATTAGCGCTAACACCACGGCTCCAATCTGATTTGGCACTTAGCTGCCTGAAATACTGTTTGGCAGTCAGTCTAATTTTCGCCTGTGTTTAAAAAAAATGACAGTTACTAATTGAGTGAGTGCTTTAATAACCCAACACGACCGCCATCCTGACCAATCATTCACTGCCACTGCTGGAAAAGACAGCTGGTCACCACTCATTAACTCATTAAATAACGATGAACTGATGCTGAATACAGTAATAGAGAAAGTTAGGATGGGGCAGATAAAGTAAAAGGGAAGACATGCAGCCAAGATCCTAAACATGCTCTAAACCCAGGGCATTCTGGGTATATACTGTGTTCCCCTTTACTCTAGTGCTTGTGGTTCCTACCTGCCGTCCTGGCGGCCTCTGTGGCGAAGTCGGTCGCAAACTGCCTGAGGATGTCAGCCACCTGCTCCTCCACAAAAAGACCAATGAAGTTGGAGGAAGTGTAGAGCTCTAGAGGCAATGGGCTGGGAAATCGACCCCGCCACTGCTGGACGGAGGCCTGGAGGGCCTCGCAAAGAGCTTCTACTTGGTGGTCTGCACACTGTGTGAAAGGAGG